>NW_014577169.1:434400-444830 GCF_000485595.1 Priapulus caudatus | reverse complement strand
GGTAGCAGCTGTAAATTAACGCACCGTCGTCAGCTCGCTGAAAGCTCTCACACTACTCCCTATATACTACACTCACTACTTCCCGCTTAGAGATCATGTTTGGCGTACGCCTTCAGCTACACGCGCTCCTTACATTCTTGGCTTCCATGCACTCACTGTGTATTACACATACGGGCTCCGTGTGATTTAATGATTTTAATGAGGTGAGTTTCATTAGAACGATATATCTTTCTACATCTGGACGTGCTCTCTATCGTGGTGACTGACACACACGATGAACGCGCGCAGTCAACACTGTAAACACAGCTGTCGGTATAGTCACATACACACGCACTCGCGCAAGCACGTGATCCGCACGATCACGTGCACGCACGATCGCGTGCACGCACGCACATACAAACACACGCACGCACGCAGGCACGCACGATCACACGCACGTACGTATGTAGGATCACACGCACGCACGCAGGTACGATCATATGCACGCACGCAGGTAGTTACACGCACGCACACAGGCACGAACACACGCACGCACGCAGGTACAAACACACGCACGCACGTACGCACGCAGGCGGCACGATCATAAGCACGCAGCACGCACGCACGCACGCACGAAAAAACACGCCCAGGGAGGCACCAGAACACACGCGACGCGTGCGCCGCACGCGGACGCAGGCGGACGATCATGTAGGTGCACGCACGCCGACGCACGCCGAACACTGGCCCACGGTGGAGGGCAGCAAACGCACGTTGAGACGAACATGCACCAGATGGAGGCACGAAAGCGCACACGCTACGAACGCAAACACGGAACGTACGTGCGAGGGAGGCAGCAAACCGCACACGCAGGCAGTACACTCACGGCCGCGCGCCCTCATGCCACGCGCGGGCGCGCACACTCACGCGCGGCGCCCTCATGGCATTTGCTCGCGGCACGCACGGGCCACGCACGCACGCACAGCACCACGCGAACGATCCACTTCAAGAATCTGCAGTCAGGACGCGTTCAACACGTGTTAGGTAGACAATTTATCATATCCAAATTATAGTGACTCGCTTTTATTGCACTCCCCGGATCCATAAACGAAATTTGTCGGCACCCGTAATATAGGCGGCCCGAGAGAGGCCCCGCAAGCCTTTAACCTTAGCTATGGCGTTAACGGATGTTGCGTATTAGACGAGATGTCTATTAACGGCGCCGGTTATTAGTACACATAATATGTATTGAGGGATGTTTAGGTTCATCCCGTTCAACCGCTTGGAGATGAGCACCGTGCCTTTCTCCCTTACTCAACCCCCCCGCAGCAGTCCCGCTCTTTCCGATCCATTGCCCTTTCGGCGTTATAAATCGATATTATGATGTTTCGATGATTGTAAGCTTAAAAGGCTAATAGAGCCCATTGATTATTGCAATGTTGACGATGCTGGAGTACTGGCATCTTGTGTAGTGTAGATAGGTAACATAAGCCTAATTAGTCCAATGCGTTATTAGTTTGAGTCGATTATCCTGCTGGTTACATTACAACAAGACTTTGACAATCGGTTGTTGAGTAGTGTATCAACGTATCGTTTACGTGCCGTAATGTCATCGCAGAGGAGTCAAGCGGATGACGTAAACATTGGTTGCGGCCCGTATGTGTCTTGGAGCCAGATGATGGTGAAAAAGGTTTTGGCGTTCCGCGGGCGGGGTGTTACCACGGCCACGGAGACTAAAAAGGGAACATGAGTAAAACACACATACTTTTAAATTACGGGTGACGCAGTGGACAGCCTGAGAAAAGTTCCTTATCACGACGCGTCAGTGCTTGGTATGTTACGAAATCACTGATGGAGTAGCATTGCGTACGGCCGTGCATTGGCGTGGCAAAGTCGGGCCTGAACTAGTAGAAATCGCTGTTATCACCACCCGCGCTTCGCCGCAGCGGTTTGAAACCTTAGACACTTGATGTTTATGGACTGCGGATTTCAGATTTAGGCATTTTTAGTACACCGCAGTGACATTGCGACAAATAATTGACCGTTTGGCATTAAGGTAATGAGGATTATTAACTACACAAAGCGCAGCGTACCAGTTCTCTAGCCATCGGTCACAAGTATATAGCAATGGGCTTTTATGTCTTTAACATTATAAGTTACGTTGAAGATAGTCACTAAGTTATTTACAAGTTGTTTTGATTTATTCGGATTATGTGATGAACCGATTGCGATGAACTCCTTGGAGTACTATTAGTGATTGATCGTCTGCATGCATCGCAGGATCCAGGCGGTTTGCAGATGGTTGAGAGGCCAGACATATGGCGGCGCGGATGAGTCTAGTTGTACAAGCGGGTCTGTTACATTTTATTTGCGCTGGCTGACGGCATCCGTCGCGTGTTCGTAATGCAGTTCCCACCATGGTCTCTGAGACGCCGATTCGTTCGATATTCCGCTTGGGATTTATGTTTGTTCCATGCGTTGCTGGAATACCTGGTTGTGGAACTCTCGCACACATACGCACGCACACACACACAGCACGCACGACACGCATGACGCAGTCGCCACGCCGTACACGTCCCACGTACACGTCATCATCAGCACACGCCCACAAACATGCCATACAAACACACATTATTCACGCCACACACAACACGGGCAACACACACACAACCACACACACTCACGACAGCTCACACGCACAGCACACACACACACACACACACACACACACACAACACACCACATACACACACACAACACCGACACGCGCGGCGCGCGCCCACACACAGCACACACACACACGCACACGCACGCACACAGATTGTTCATATAAGCCCGCGATGCTACACGTCATGCTGTGATGCTCGCACGACAGACGCTGTCACGCGGTTCTACTAAGAACGTGAAAGCGAGCGCCGACATGCTGGATCGGCGCTCGGTCGCATGTGGACGCGCAAGTGTGAGGTGAGACGACGGACACAACACCTTGCCGCGCTCGCGCCGACTTGCCCGCCCGCCGCACGCGCCGTGCGGTGCGTGCGTGTGTGCTGTTGTGGGGCTGTTTGCGGTGTATCCCGGCCGCTCCCGTGGCTTCAGGGCCCGCGGGGGCCGGGAAGCGCAGGCCGCCGGTGCGTGCGTGCGCGTGGTGCGGTGCGTGTTGCCTGTTGGCGCGCCCGCTGTGTGTGTGTGTGTGTGCTGTGTGTGCTGTGTGGTGTGTTGTGGGGGTGTGTCGTGGTCGTGTTGCATGGTTTGTGTATTGTAGTGAGTGGACTGTGTTTTGTGGCCGCGCGCCATTTCGCGTGCGCGTACGGTGTAATTAAAAAATTATCTAAATATATTATATATGTGTGTGTACCATTGTGCGCGTGCGACGCGTGCGTGCGTGCGGTGCGTGCGCGCTGTGTGTGCGGTGCGTGAGGCGGTGTGTGGGTTTTGGCCTGTGTGTGCGCGGGCGCGCCGCGAACTTGTGTGTGTTTTGTGTGTGCTGTGTGCAGGTTGGTTGGTTGCATCGTGTGGAGTGTGCGAGTGCGGTGTGTAGGTGTGTGAAGGGAAACGCTGGGTGGTGGGCTCGTGCCTGTGTGTATGTGTGTGCTGTGTGCGTGAGCGCGGTGCTGTGTGTTTTGTGTGTGTGTTGTGTTGTGTGTGTGTGTGTGTGTGTGTGTTGTGTGGTGGTGCGCCGCGCGGGCGCGTGGTGTGTGTGTGTGTGTGTGTAGTGTGTGTGCGCGCGCGCGTGTCGTGGCGCGCTGTATAGGTCTTGTGTTCGTGCGCTGCGCGCGTATAGGGTCTGTGTGGTGCGCGGCGCGCGTGGGGACCGGGGTGTGCGCGCGTAGTAGGTCTAGTTGTGTGCGCGCTGCGCCGTGTGTGCGCGCGTATAGGTCTGTGTTGGTAGCGCCGCTGGGCGCGGGTGTCGCGCGCGTATAGGTCTGTTTGCGCGCGGTGTGTTAAATTCTGCCGAGGCAATACGAGGAGTACCGTATGTGGGTTTTGGCACACAATGTGGGGCGGCATGCCTATGCGCGCTGAACCCCAACACAGATGATCAATGGTAGTTAAAGCATCGGAAAGGCGAGTCAGCTCGGCTCCGCATACCTGTCTGGCGTTTGTGTAGCTAGATCGATACGCTTTCGATGTTTATATGCTTTTCACAGTGGCCTGCCCTGTGCGTACGTGCTGGCATTGTTTCCCGTCTGGAATGTATTTAGCGAATAACTAACTGCGCTTTCATGCACGGTCAGGCGTAATTCGGCGTGAGACTATGAGGTAATTAGGCGTATGAATGAGAATGTATGGGTAGCGATCAATGACTAGGGTGCTTTCCACGGCAGTAATTCACGCCTTCCCGGTGCGACAAGCGTTTGTTAAATGCAGGCGGCGGGCACCAATTGGTTTTGGCGCAGAGTGCAGCCTGCCCTGCGCACCGCTCGAAGTATTAAGCATCCTCGGCCATGCAGTCGATTGTTGGTTTAATGACGAAATACGCAATGAGGCGGTTATTAGCTGTAGTTGATTACTTGTAATGACGGTTTCTAGCCGCATCGTTGACATAAAGGGTGCGTAGTGAGACGCTGGGGATGTACATAGCAGAGATCGCAGCCGGGTCTCGCTGGTGGTGACACCTAGCCGGTTTGGGTGTGGAGCACACTGGTGAGCGGTTGGGCATACATCAGACAGCGCGGGGGGTCTCCCCCTCTCTCTTTTTATCGTCTCTCTCTCTCTCTCTCTCTCTCTTTTTTCATATTTATCTCTGCTCTTCTTTCTCTCTCTCTCTCTTCTCTCTCGCTATGCTCGTCACTCTCTTTCTTCTCTCGATCTCTTCTCTCTCTCTCTCTCTCTCTCTCTCTCTCTTCTCTCTCGTCACTTTCTTTTTCTCTCTTTCTCTCTCTCTCTCTCGGCTCGCGTCTCTGCTCTCTCGTTTCCTCTCTGCTCTGCTCTTTCTTGTTCTCTCTTTCTCTCTTTCTCTCTTTCTCTCTCTTTATTTCTCCCGATATGGGGACGGGTTATGTTTCGCGCGGTGGAACTCCTGCGTACATGCAAGAGACGCCCCTGAACTTCCATCGTGCACATCTATATGCTTGCTTGCATTTGGGTAGAACGACCTATATTTATTTAGCGCAGACCGATAAATCTTCAAACAAGATTGGCCACGACGGCGAGGAATGCTTTATTCTAGCGCAAAAATGCGGCGTTTCGACAAAAGTCGAACAGTCTGAGATGATCGAGTAAAAAGCGTGGAATGCACACAGATGCAGACCTATAGAGCTTATCCCTGTCAGCGGAAATGTACAGGGCGTTGATAAACCGTTAGCATGATATAACGAATATTTCAAATCCCATCCGCCAACTTGAAGAAGCAAATGAAGAAAGACGAAAATGGGAAAAAATGAAAATTAAAGGTTTCTCTCCCAAGACTCAGTCGTTGACGCTACACAATGAGTGAAAAAAACACCCACTTTAAACAAAGATAGCAAATACGTCGGAAATAGAAACATCCCAGTAGTTTAATCAGCTAACACGTAACTACGCCGACGTGGGCAGCGGAAACGAAAGAACGAATCCCGTCATAATTTGTCATCATCGAAGGAAGGGGTCCGCTCGTTGGCATTGTTCCAGCTATAGTGACGTCAGAGACCACGTGCCGAATACTCTTCGTGAACGCTAATCCCTATGTACTAGCAGTACAAACTAGCGTAATTAAGTCACTAAGAGATAATAAGAGTTAGTAAGAGTTAGTATATAGATAATAAGAGTTAGTATATATAGACATCAGAAATTATACTTCGCTCCCTGTGACCAACAATTAGTCTAAAATTACTGTAAGCTTAAATGGGGTGAAACTTTACTACTGTTTCACGCGCTATTTCGGAAGTAATAAATGGCGCCACGAGTTAGCCAAGCGGCGCACGGGAAAGCACGCACAGGACGCATGCGCAGAGAATTGGGCGATGTTTGTTGCAAATCGCATTACCGAATCACGTAATTTGTCGACAGTGTATAAATGAAGTAATATCTCGGCCTGGCAGCGTCGTCGTCGTCGAACTAGCAGATATTCTTTGTTATTCTTTAATCGTCGAGTTAGAACATTTGGTTAATAAAATTAAAAATACTACTACCTTGTTGAATTCATATTTATCTTGGATTTACCACAAAATAAATATGAATTCATAGTTTTCAACGAAATCCAATGAACTTATTTTATTTTATTTTATTCAATACTACTTTGTTGTTCAAGCTCCAAGCAGTGCGGCGCAAGAACAAAATCCAACAGCGATTGCGGCACGTCTTTAAACATTGCCCGCTGTAGCTAACTAATTAACGCTCGGGAAGACAATATTAATGTAAATTTATGCGCAATTAGGTAGCAACTGCGTGGATACTCGCTGAAATAGCAGATTAGGAGTGACGTTGGTTGAAATGCAATTTCAAAACGATTCTCGCGATGTTAGGGAAAGATGAGTCTCAGAGCGAATGAAAGCGGACAGACAGATATCCCTCACGTCATTTGCGTACGTGCGTGTCTGTGTGCGTCTCTATGTGTGTGTGCGTACGTGCTGCGTGCGTGTCTGTATGCGTATCCATGTGTGTGTGTGTGTGTGTGTGCGTGCGTGCGTGCGTGCGTGCGTGCGTGCGTGCGTGCGTGTTTACGTGTGCGTGTGCGTGTGCGCGTGCGCTAAAAGGAGACGTGAAGTGCAAGAGAGAAAGAGAGAAAGAGAGAGAGAGAGAGAGAAAGAGAGAAAGAAAGAGATGACACATGTCAGAGAGCTTAAGGGATAGGAGGTGACGAGAGGGGAGCGAAACGCTAAACGTTGGATGCCACCACGTGACCTCGCCTTAGTTAGCCAAGTATAACATCAGAGACCTACCATTATCATGCACATGCATTGATCTGAAATGCCGCATATCCATTCCATTTACACATCAATGACGTGTTGATCATATTTCCCTGTATGCCTTATTATGACAACATTATGCCATATCTGTTTATTTGCTACTTGATATCGTCGCAACTAATTGTGTCCCTCACATCGTTGACGTATTGATTATTGTATCATGTACCATTGCTTGTCCTTTGTGCGACATCCAACTAACGATTCCATTCCTAATCAGGAACTCTACATTTTCCACACCACAGACAATGATGATTGTTCTTACTCGGTGTTGCCAAAACTGTAAGCGAACGATTGCCTGGAATAACGTCACAGAATAATAATACATTATCGCACGCACGCACGCAGGCGGCACGATCATAAGCACGCACGCACGCACGCACGAACACGCCCAGGGAGGCACAAACGCACGTACGAACATGCCCAGAGAGGCACAAACGCACACGCACGAACGCAAACACGAACACGTGCAGGGAGGCACAAACGCACACGCAGGCACGAAAACAAGCACGCGCACACTCACGCGCGCCCTCATGCATGCTCGCGCACGCACGCACGCACGCACGCACGCACGCACGCACGCACGCACGCACGAACGACCGCACGCGCACATCCACTTCAAGAATCTGCAGTCAGACGTTCAACACGTGTAGGATAGACAATTATATTCTCCACAATTATAGTGAACTCGCTTTATTGCCCCCCCCCCGGATCCATAAACAAATTTTCGGCAAGTAAATATAGGCGCCAGAGAGGCCCGCAAGCCTTATAACCTTTAGCTATGGCGTACGGATGTTGGCAGTATAGACGGATGTCTATAACGGCCCAGTTATTAGTACACATAAATATGTATGAGGATGTAGTGTTACACCCTTCAAACCCGCTGGAATGAGCATCCGTCCTTCTCCCCACTCAACTCACCCGCACAGCCACTCTTCCGATCCATTGCCCTTTCCGTATAAATACGATGATATGATGTTTCGAGATTGCTAAGCTTAAAGGCATAATAAGCCCATTGATTATGCAATGTTGACGAATGCTGGAGTAACTGGCATCTTGTGTAGTTAATAAGTACATAACCTAATAGCCAAATGCGTATTAGTTTGTCCGATATCACTGCTGGTTACATTACAAACAAGACTTGACATCGGTTGTTGATATGTATCAACGTATCGTTTACGTGCCGTAAATGTCATCCAGGAGTTCACGCGCGCGCACACACAACGACCAGACCTTATACGCGCGCAACACATCCCGCCGCAGCGCACACGCCCACAGACCCGTATACGCGCGCGCGGCACGACACAGCCTTATTACGCGCGCAGCCAAAACCACGCGCGCGCGCACCACACACCACGCCACACAACCACACACACACACGCCGCGCAGCAGGCCGCACACACAACACCCACAACCACATGCTCACAAACACACACAACCACACACAACAAACAACCACACCGCCGCTCCACCCACGCACACACATACACACAGACTCACCCACAACCACACCCCACCACCAACTGCAACACACAGCACACACACACCACACACACATCACAACAAACACAACACACACACACACAACACACACACGCGCTGCACAACTGCAGCGACCACACACGCGCGCAACGCACCCGCCGACGCACGCAGCGGCACGGCACACGGCACACACACACATAAATATGATAATATCTCTAGATACATTCCTTTTTTATACACGTACGCGCGCAGCACGCGAGAATAGCGCCGCCGCGGACGAAAACCACACGGCCCCCACGTCACGATACACAAACAGCCATCGCACACTCGCACCACTCCCCCGACGGCACAGCACACACACCACAGGACCCCCCACAAGGCGAGCACAGAGGACGCTACCACACACCCCACACCACACCACCACACCACACACAACGCGCGCGACGGCCAGACCGCCACAGCCCGCACGCACTGCACGGCACGGCACACCCACCACACACACACACACGCACCCAGCGCACCGCAGCGTGCGCGAGAGCGGGCCGGCGCAGCTCCCGGCGGCGACTGCGCACATGTGGGTCATATGTGTCGTCCGATTACTCGTCGCCGACATACCTGCGTCCCATCGGACCACGCATCAGCCATCGCTCGCGCTGTTCACCCCCGTTCCCCATTACATCACGCCCGCGTCGTGACACCGCCCCGCGTCTGTCGTGGCGACGCGCATACCCCAACAGCAATAGAGCTGTACGCCATCCGCGGCCTATGCAACACATCTGGTGCTGCGCTCAGCGTCGCTGCGGTGTGTGTGCTGCCTGTTGTTCGTTTCGCGCCCGCGGCGCCGTCGCTGTGGGTAGTGTTGTGTGTACTGTGCATTGCTGTGTGCTGTGTGTGTGTGCTCGCTGTGCCTGCTGTGCTGCTCGCTGTGCTGTGTGCTAGTGTGCATGAACGTGTGATCGTGCTGTCGTGTGATGTCGTGCTGCGCGCTCGCTGTGTGGCGTGTATGCCTGCTGTTTGTAACTGCTATCGGTTGTGGCGTGTGCGTGGGTATCACGTGCTACGTGTACGTGTAGCGTGTGCTGACTGCGGTGTGCAGTGTTGCAGCGCGGTGCCTGTGTGTGTGTGTGCGTGGCCGTATGTTGTGGAGCGAGAGTTCCACAAACGCGGTATCTACCCTCCAGCAAACGCATCGGAACCACGACATAAAAATCCCAAGAGCGAATATGCGAAACGAAATCGGCGTCCTTCAGAGACCATGGTGGATTGCGATACGACACCCGATGCCGTCCAGCACGCATAAAAATGTACAGACCCGCTGTAAACTAACACATCGCGGGACATCGTTGGCTCTAAGCCATCGCAAAACGCCTAAGCCGCGCCTGGACCCATAGCATCAGACCGATAATCACTAATATAACTCACAGGACGTTTCATGCCGCACTCGCGTCATCCTATCCCATAATAAAAAACAACTGTAAATAATCTCTAGTGACTATCCTATAACGTACTTATGAAGTTAAAGAGCATAATAACCCCATCTGCTTATATACTTGTTGACGGCTCGCAATGCCTAAGTAACCTGGTACCTGTGTAAGTTAATAAGTACATTACCTTATAACGGCCAACAGTGCCCGGGCGGACAACATGTTCTAGTTGCTGTCCAATGTCACGCTGGTTACTCCAGCAATGCCTAATTGAAATCCCGCAGCTCCAAAAAATCAGTTGTTTTACAGATTTCCAAACGCCGCTGCCGGCGAAAGGCGTCGGTGTGCATAAGAGATTTAATAGCCTGCACCGACGGAACATGTTTTTGCACGCTATGGCACGGCCGTAACGCAATGGCCCTATGCATCAGGTGATTTAGTCAAAAAAACATGGACGCTCGTGATAACAGGAAGTTTTCCTTCAGGGCTGATCGACGCCACCCGTGCGTCACCGTAACGTTAGTACGCTGTGTTTTACATCGACGATCCATTACCTTGTTTAGTCCGTGGCCGAGTCCGGTGTACACCACGCGCGACACCTCCCATTCATGCTGTGCGTCCAAACATACGGGGGCCGCGACAAATGTTTTACGTCATCGCTTTG
>NW_014577169.1:421429-434375 GCF_000485595.1 Priapulus caudatus | reverse complement strand
CTCATATTCTGCTCTCTCTCTCTACTCTCTCTCTCTCTCTCTCTCTCTCTCTTCTCTCTCTCTCTCTCTCTCTCTCTCGACTCCGCTCTCTCTCTCTACTCTCTCTCTCTCTCTCTCTCTCTCTCTCTCTCTCGCTCTCTCTTCTCTCTCTCTCTCTCTCTCTCTCTCTATCTCTCTCTCTCTCTCTCTCTCTCTCTCTCTCCTCTGCTCTCTCTCTCATACTATTATATAATATTATATATATATATAGTAATCATATATATTATATTATTCTTACCACGTCTCGCGTTGATAACGTTCGAAGTAACGTATTATTATTGCGTGCTGACGTTAATTTCAGGCAACTCGGTTCGCTATATTTAGTTTGGCACACCGAGTAGCAACAATAGCTTGTCTGTGGTGTGGAAATGTAGAAGTTCCTGATTTAGGAATTGAGATGGTAGTTGGATGTCGCACAAAGGACAAGCAATCGTACATGATTACAATAATCAATACGTCAACGAGTGAGCGACACAATTAGTTGCGACGATATGTTTAGAGTAGCAAATCAAACCAGAGTATGGCCACAATGTTGCTCCTAAATAAGGCATCAACACGGGAACATATGATCAACCGTCATTGAGGTAAATGAATTGATATGACGGCATTTGCAGATCAATGCATGCTGCACTGAGATACATTTTAGGTCTCTGATGTTCATAGCTGGCTAACTAAGCGATGGTACGTCACTACCGACTCGCCTGGCCGATCCGGACGGTTAGATCACGCTCGCAGCCAACGTTTTAGCCGCGCCCCCATTTCGCGCCCCTCTCGTCAACCTCCTATCCCTCAGTCTCTTGACATCGTGTCATCTCTTTCTTTCTCTCTTTCTCTCTCTCTTTCTCTCTTGCACTTCTACGCTCTCCTATTTACGCCACACGCACACGATACACACGCACGCACACCACCGCACGCACGCACGCGACGCACGCGACGCACAGCACACCATAATATGTATATACGCCACACACAATGCGCCATACGTCATACAGCACCAGCGCTATCGCAAACGCACGCACGCACGACACAGAACATCGCACGTTACGCAACATGACGTGAGGATATCTCGTCTGCCCGCGGCATTGCGCTTCTCTCTTTCCCTAGACATCGCGAGAATCGGTTTTGAATTGCATTTCACACCAACGTCCACTCCTAATCTGCTACTTTCAGCGCAGCTATCACGCAGATTTGCTACCTAACTTGCCGCCAACATTTTACATTACATATTGTCTTCCGAGCGGTTAATTGAAGTTAGCCTACAGCGCCGGCAATGTTTCAAAGGACGTGCCGCAGATCGCTGTTGGATTTTGCTTCTTGCGTCGCCCTGCCTTGGAGCTCTTGCACAACAAAAGTGAGTATTGAATAAAATAAAATAAAATAAAAATCAAATAAAATAAAATAAAATAAGCTGCAGTTGCATTCCGCTTGAAAAACTTATGAATTCATATTTATTTTGTCGCTCGGCCAGGTAAATGTCCACAGATAAATATGAATTCAACAAAGTCAGTCAGTCATTTTAATTTATATTAACCACAATGTTCTCTAAACTCGACGCAATTAAAGAATAACAAAGAGTCATCTCGCTTAGTTCGACGACGACGCTGCCAGGCCGACCGACAGTACATTCATTATACACTGTCCGACCAAATTAACTTGCATTCGCTAATCGCGAATTTGCGACCAAACATGGCCAGTTGTCCTGCCCGCATGCGTCCTTTTTGCGCTGCTTCTTCCCGTTCGCCGCTTGGAGCTAACTCGTCGCGCCATTTCATTACTTCCGAAATCAGCGCGTGAGAAGCAGTAGCTAGAGCCATTTCACCCCATTTAAGCTTACAGTAATTTTAGGACCTAATGTTTGCCGTCACCAGGGGAGCGAGAGTAAATTTCTGATGTCTATATACTAACTACTTATTATCTATATTACTAACTCTTATAACTCTTAATTAAATCTACTATACTTACACTCTCCTACTAACTCATTGATTATCTCTTAGTGCTTACACTTACACGCTAGGTTTCTTCACTGCTCAGTACATAAGGCGATTAAGCGCTTTCACGAAGAGTATCTCGGACGCTCGGTCTCATGAGCGTCACGTCATAGCTGCAACAATGCCCAACGAGCGGACCCCTCAGCCTTCGATCGATTGAGCAAAAATTAGACGGATTCGTTTCTTTCGTCTTCCGCTGCCAGTCGCGTAGTTACGTGTAGCTTCATTACAACTAGCGGGATCGTTTCTCTAATCTTCCGACGATTTCTAGTCTTCGTTTAAAGTGCGTGGGTTTTTTCACTCATCTGTATAAGACGTCTTGCAGGACGAGAAAACCTTTAATCTTTCATTTTTCTCCATTCTTTCGTCTTTCTTCATTCTTCTACCTTTAGAGTTGAGTCGGTATCGGGTTTGAAATTCGCTATATCTCAGCTAACGCGTTTCAAGCACTAACAGCCGACATTCGTGCCTGTCATTTACCGCTGGACTAGGATAATAGCGTCTACTATGGTCTTGCATCTGTGCTGAGTTCCCACGCTTCTTTACCTCGATCATCTCTCAGCAAGAGCTGCTTCGACTTTTTGTCCGAAACGCGCATTTCTCGCTAGATAAAGCTCCTCTCCTCGCCGCGTGCGCCATATCTTTGTTGAAGGAGGAGAATTTATCGGGTCCCTCCGCTAAAGAATCACTAGCTGTCGTTGCTACCCAAATGCAGTCAAGCATATAGATGTGCCACGGATGGTCAAGGTAGCGGTGGCGGTCTGCTTGCATACGCAGGCAGTGTCCACCGCACGGCGAAAAACACTAAACCCGTCCCCATATCGGCGAGAGAAATAGTAGAAGAGAGAAAGAAGAGCAAAGAGGGAGAAAGAGCAGAGAGAGATGCAGATAAGAAGAGAGAGAAGAGAGAGAGAGAGACGAGACGAATACAGGAATGACGAGAAAGATGAAGACGCAGTAGACGAGCGGGTCAAGCCTGGAGAGGATTGAGAGCGAGAGCGAGGAAGAGAGAGAGAGGAGAAAGAGACCGAAGAAACGAGCAGGTGAGGAATGAGCAGAGAGAGAAGAAGTGAGAAGACGAAGAGACGAGAGACCGAATGAGTACGACGCATGAAGAGAACCCGAGAGACGAGAGAAAGATCGAGAGAGAGAGAACAAATAGCAACGACGCAGAGATGAGACCGAGAGAGCATAAAACGACGAGGGGGAGATCCGCCCCGCCCCCGCTGGCTGATGTATCCCAACCGCTCACAGCTGTTCCTCCACCAACCAACGCTAAGTGTCACCACGCAGCGCAGACGCGGACTCTGCTATCGCAACTCCCGCGTCGCCTCCACCTTTATGTCACGATGCGCTAGAAAGCGTAATTACAGTAATAGAACCTTCAACACTCAATAATCCACCGCTCGCGTATTTGCGTCATTACCAAATCGACTGCGATGGCGAGGATGCTTATACCTGGAGTTGCGCAGCCAGCCCCCTGCATTGCCCGCAAACCAATTGTGCCCCTGCCTGCATTTAACCCCGCCCTGCCGCCACCGGGAATGCCGTGCATTTAACCCCGTGACAGCACTAGTCCGATGATCTGCACCTAATTCTCATTCATCCCAACTTCCTCACCGGCCGCATTACCCTCACCCCCTGCATGAAGCGCATTTTAGTTACCCTCGCTACCAATACATTCCAGGAGGCGGGAAAACAATGTCAGGCACGTACAGCACAGGCCGAGCACGGTGCAAAGGCATATAACATCGGAAAGCCTACTCGATCTTTTTTTCGCCTTACCACACATCAGACGGCCGCCTGCAGAAAGTTGACTCCGCCTTTCCGGCATCGTAGACTACCTTGATTCTGTGTGGGTTCAGGCCGCATGCGGCATCTTCGCTCACTTTGTCTGTGAGAAACTCCCACATACTGTACTCCTTTCTGGTACTTGCACGCAGAATTTACCCGCGCGCACAGACCTATTACGCCGGCGCACACTACGGCGCGCGCCCACCACACCAGACCTATACACGCGCCACACACAGACCTATACGCCTGCGCCTACGGCGCGCACACACACACACACACACACGCCCGCGCGCCATCGGCCACACACACACACACACAGACACCGTGCGCGCGCAACACACACACACAACACAGCACACACACACAAACACACACACGCGCTCAGCGCACGCCACACACAATACACACACACACACACACAACACACACACGCACTCACACACACACACACACCACACACACACCAGCACACACACACACACAAACACCACACCGCCGCTCACGCCACGCACACACACGCCGCGCCACGCTGCCGACACCACACTAGTACGCACGCACGCCACGCACGACGCCACGCACGCACGCGCACACACACACACACACATAGTTAGTATTATTTAGATATTTTTTTTATACACGACCACGCGCGCCGACGACATAGCGCGCCACAAAACACACTCACATACACAACACAATGCCGACACCAGCACACACACACACACACACACACACCACACCAAACACAGACACACACTACACACACACACACACCACACACATACACAGCACAACAGCACAACACGACGCACGCACAGGGCGCCGCGCGCGCACACGCACACGCACGCGCGACGCGCACGGCAGCACGCTTCACACACACACACACACACACACGAACACGACACACACACACACACACACACGGCGCCGCGCGCACGGCCGCGCCACACACGCCGCACCACACGCCACACGCGGCTCGCGCGCGGCGTGGCAGTCGGCGCGGCGCAATGTGTGCGTGTGTGTACGGTCGTTACTGCCGTTCCATATGCGGACACGATCAGCATGTCCGACGCTGTTCACGTTCCGTATATACCGCCGCTGAAGCGGCATGTCGTGCGAGCATCAGCCATGACGTTAGTTAGCATCGCGGCTTATGACCAATCTGGGTGGTGCGTGGCGTGTGCCTGCTGTGTGATGTGTGCGCTGCGCGCGGGTGACTAAACATGCACCGCCTAGATGTGCACTAATGACTTGCCCACGATGCTATGCCACTTGCTATTGCTTCACGTGTGATGCATGCCTTTTGCCTTGTTCTGCACTGATGCCTCTTGTGATGTTGATGGCACTTCAAGTTATGCCTATGCAACGATGCCGATCCTTGATGCTGTGCTTGATGCTATCAGTATCTCTGCACCATGATCAGTTGGGGCCTATACCTTATGCCTGTGCCGCGAATATAAGGAAATCGTGCTGTCACGACTGTCTGCTGAACGTGGATATAGACGTGCTGGTCATTTCTTCATATATGATTATCGTACATATCATATATTCATACATCATCTATTCCCCCGTCCGTCGCTCATCTCTTTCTCCCTCTCATTGCAGGCAAGGTGTCGCGCGCGCTCTGTCACAGCCTGATCTCCAACCTGCGCAGCATGATGTCTCAAGAGGTGCTGCGACGTTCCGACGTTCGCCGCATCGTCGGCAGCGGTACGGCGCTGCTCAAGAATCGCGTGCTGCAGGAGGAATTCGAGTCGCAGTACGGATTGCCGCTAGTGTTCGACGAGCAGGGCTCGACGGACGCGGCGATGGGCGCCGCCATGGCCGCCATCTTGTGAGAGCCGAGGACGAAGTAGTGGCAGCCATCTTGTGAGAGCCGCGGACGAAGTAGTGGCAGCAATCTTGTGAGAGCCGAGGACGGAGTAGTGGCAGCCATCTTTTGAGAACCGAGGACAAACCAGTGGCTGCCATATTTTTAGCAGTGATGAAACACTGATAAAGAGTTGGGTGTCTACCCGGAAGCCACTTGCATCGATGATGTCCATAGACGTTTTGTACTTTAATAAAAGTCGCGTGGCCTTTATTTTTCCTTAATGCGTGCGCATGTCGAGTCAAGCGTTTGCATTCAGATGCTGGCAGAAGAGTGGCAACCGTTTCGTATACACTTAAGCGTTAACGTTTGATAGCAGTAACAGATATGAAGATGCTGTTTGATTATGACACGGGTGGTACGATTGAGTATTTGTTTTTTGCTTTTAAGTGGGGCACACTAATTAGGTATCACGCTCCATGCACACACAACTTGGAGACATTCCACAGTTTTACATCTAAGTAGGCCTAATAGTGAAAATGGTTCTGTAAACATCTAGGGTCTGTACGATCTTAGTTGTCAGTAGTCTGCACCAGATGGCCGTTTTCAGAAACAAAATTAATCTTAACATCGGTCTTCACACTCTTAACTCTTTTTCATCGTCCGTTGACAGAAACACGGTACAAGTTACAAGTTTCCTTTACGCAGTGCAGCGAGGTCCCGTCTACGAAAAAAAGTTTATGTTAACACTAATGTGTAAGACTAATTTTATTTCTGACAACGGGCCCCAGTTAGGATGTTAACGACGATGCAAGGAATTCTCACAGCGATGGGTGGAGTGCGTGATAGTGGGGCGCGAGCTAGGCAGCTCGGCTAGCCCAACCTATACTGCGTCTGTATTATTGTCGCTGCACTTACACATGATATCAGGAGTGTATCAATATTGATACACTCCTGATGATATACTCTCACAAGTATAGTTTCTACGTTTACACGTGGCTGCAGCCGTTGCGTATTGGTGCTGTGTCAATCTGTTGCAATAGTCCAGCCTGTTCTACTAGCACCTATGACAAATACGACATACGCATATACGCTCTCCTATGACACTATTTGTCATAGGAAGATTCTTCCTATGACAAATATTGTTGTATGTGTTTTGCGCATCATAGAAGTTTAGGAGCGCTATTATGAACGCAAGCAGTGAATTTCAGCTGTAAAGCGGAACGAAGTTGACTCGCCAATATTTGTCATAGGAAGAATCTTCCTATGACAAATAGTGTCAGGGGAGAGCGTATATGCGTATGTCGTATTTGTTATAGATTCAAACAGAACATGTTGCAGCGTCGTAACATGTGAAAGCCGCCTTCACGTGCGCTAGCGGTATTTTACATGCAGTCAAAGCTCTTGCCGCACCGTTGCTGACGTCACATGAGGTTGCGACCATAGAAATATATATATACCGCTATATAATATCTAGTTCCTTCGTTGCTGACTTCACTACTTGTAGTTGTCTACCGTTACACGATCAAACAAACCGTATTCTCCGAGAAAAAATATGTACGTCTCGAATATAACTAACATCTGTAAATAGGTACAGATGGCGCTGCCGTCGCGACGTTCGCCGCGCGGATGACACTTGTTATATTTGTAACGGCGGGACCGTCGTCATCGTCATCGTCTGCCCGGAGACGCACGTCTGCGAATTATTGCGGTATTAATGTGAGTTATGTGCAGGACGATGCGACCATGGCCACCATCGCTGCTCGGCTAGCGGCGAGTGACTTGTGTCGAGTGAACGTAATAATTAATGTGATTTATGTGCAGGACGATGCGGGCCACCATCGCTGCTCGGCTAACGGCGAGTGACTTGTGTCGAGTGAACGTAATATGCTCACGGCGCTTCACCCCTTCACGGCGCTTTACCCCGCGTTCGCCTGTATAGGTTCTATTTTACTCGATAGTAGTTTGGAGATGCGAGCGCGATGCCCACCGACGAGACGGCGTGGCGTATAATGTCTCCATCGGGAATGGAGTGATGTTGGCGCACCTCCGTTTTCATTGCTTTTGATATCGTTTTCGTATATACTGTTGTTCGCGCGAACATGCCGTGTTGTTGTGCTTCGGTGAGTGTGCCGATAGTGCGCGCAGCCTGTTCATCCAGGTCAGAACTGAAAGGAAACTGCGTCGAGAAGAAAGGGAGGCTTAACACGTGAAAGGCACACTCGAGTAATACGATTGCGAGTGAAAGGCGTGGATTAAAGCAGAGTGGTGATTCTGTCGGGTTTCGGCGTGCTTCCTTGTTCGCTCAACAGTCGCGTTGCCGTGACGTCACCGCCACCTCGATGATCACGCGAGAGCAGATGGCGCGGTGATTATTTCGTGTTCTTGCCTCCCCTCGATCCGTTGTTTAATTTCCACGCCTTGTGTGTGATAGTCGTGAGCGCCGTAGGTAGGCGTTGTCGAACACAGTGGATATCGACGTGGCTAGCTCTAGAACTATAGCCTTATAGAGGCCTGTGGCAGAGCGAAGGCTGCCACAGGCAGAGCGAGGCCTGTGGCAGAGCGAAGGGCTATAGTTCTAGAGCTAAGACGTGGCAGGCTTATTATTCAGGCGAGGGTTTGATGATTCCTCTAGCCTGTCGTGTGTTCAACTAGCATGCTGGAAGCTATCATTATTGTCGAATTCATTCTTACATCGATTGAGTGGATCTGTCAGACGAACTGCTAGCGCGTTAGGGGATCTAACGCAATTTCGAACGTCTGTTTCTGATACGTTTCTGAACTTTGCGCGATATCGTTCAGCGACGACAACGAGAGAGTATGATGTTGTATGAGTTTTGATAAAATTTCGTTTGTTTTTGGTGAGTGAAAGACGCTGAACGCTGCAAGGTACGCGTGCTCCATGCGCGTGAGTGACCTATGATAATATAATAATATTTGTTGGTTATTTTCTAAGGTACACACACCCACTCCACACCCACACCACCAACATAAACATGCACGCGCGCACACACGCGCACGCGCGCACACACATAAACCGACAGACGTACAGACGGACAGATGGACGGACGGACAGACAGACGCGCGCGCACGCGCGTATAGAGTCGCACGTATAAACACGATTGTATTTTGTCTGTTTACATAGTTGTGCAGCTTTTTGTATTCAGAAAGCGCGTTATAAATCAGTGTGTTATAAATATGGAGTTGTTCGTGATGTTCTGATGTTTGCATGTCGCTGCACGTCTGCCCGTGCCACGAGGCGGTTACATACACACAGATGCAGGGTGTGGCTCGACCACCACCCTCTCTCCTGTCACACACACACTGGCAGCAAGAACAAGTCCGCACCTGCAGTTACAGCACACACGCATCTATTGACTATATATATACAACATTGAATATATTGAATATACATTTTATATATTGAATATTTATAAATATATATATATTGTTGTATATATTATATAGTCAATAGATGCGTGTGTGCTGTAGCTGCAGGTGCGGACTTGTTCTTGCTGCCAGTGGTCACATATAGCATCCCGCAACTACGAGCGTCGTACACGTTCTATAGCATTCATCTATATCCATCACACACGCGCATACATGTACGCACGCACCCGCGCACACGCGCACGCATGTACGCACGCACCCGCGCACACGCGTACGCATGTATACGCACGCACCCGCGCACACACGCGCGCACGCACACCCGTACGCATATACGCACGCACACGCGTACGCATTTACGCACGCACCCGCGCACACGCGTACGCATGTATACGCACGCACCCGCGCACACACGCGCGCGCATGTACGCACGCACACGCGCACGCATGTACGCACACACCCGTGCACACGCGCACGCATTTACGCACGAACACGCGTACGCATGTACGCACACGCGCGCGCGCAGAGACAGTTTCCATCGAACATGCATTTTCTCGTGAAGACCTCTCTGCGCTTGTTCCATAAATAAACCTATACGCGAGTGATAGGCGCGGGAAAACATGTTCGCAGGCTAACGATGATAAGCTTCCGCGTCGCCACACGAAAACATGCTGACGCCATAATAAACTCGGCAGCCTGAAGCTAGCGGTCTTCACGTCTCTCGCGTATAGGAAACTCGTGAAGAGGTTTTGCACGTAAATTGAAGCATTATGAAAACGACAGCGCAAATATGGCCGCCCTTCAGAGCCGGCGAGGCGAGCGCCTGAAGACAGATAAGAACCGATGCGGCGACAAAGAAACAGGATTTGTCGCTTAGAATTCCTAGTTCCGTTTCGTTTCGTAACCGAACGAATTAGGATACACCTAATAGTTCCGGAGGCATATTATATATATATATATATATATATATATATATATATATATATACGGATACAGGTACGGCGTACAGTTTGAGTATGACATTTGTTGTTCTGTCAATCCTACATAATCCGTCAATCCAAGCTAATAGCATACTGCCACTCATACTGACAATATACCCTGATGTATAGGGCCTATAATATCCACGCGATGACGGCCTATGGTTAGTTATATATAGCTTGTTACTTTCATGCTGACAATATACCTGCTCTATAGACTATTAATAACCGAACCAACATAACCGCAGGCACTTGGACGTTTCAATAAAACATAATGCTAAATAAATACGAAATCTATTTACTACCAAAGTCTTAATGTTTCTCTACTATCTTTCGCCTATTATTGCCGACAATTTCCTGTAAATGCCGTGCAAAAGCTCCTCTGCAACACACATGTACACCGCACGCGCGCTGCCGCACTCTGACACATAAATATATAGTTAATATTTATGTGTCAGTGTATTTATGTGTCATATTTACTGGTCTTATTGTGTATTTATGTGTATATTTATGTGTCAGTTATATATATATATTTTGTGTCAGTGTGCGGCAGCGTGCGTGCGGTGTACATGTGTGTTGCAGAGGAGCATTTGCACTTCATTTACAAGAAATTGTCGGCAATAATAGGCGAAAGAGATTAGAGAAACATCAAGACTTTGGTAGTAAATAGATTTCGTATTTATTTAGCATTATGTTTTATTGAAACGCTCCAAGTGCCTGTGAGCATAACACGCACGGCGCTGAGCTGGAAGCCGCAAGGAAGACGTCGGGTAGGAAGACCTAATGTAACCTGGAGGCGAGACTCGGAGGCGGAACTCAAGAAGAGGGGCTACACCTGGAGGGAAATAGAGCGGAAGGCGACCAACCGAGCGACATGGAGGGAGTTCACAAATGGGCCGAAAAGTGAAATAATGGCCTATGTAGCCCAGGAGACTGAAGGGTTACAAAGAGATCGAGAGAGAGAGAGAGAGAGAGAGAGAGAGAGAGGGAGAGAAAGAGAGAGAGCCACGCAATATCAGCCTTAGAATTCCTCTCATGTTGACAATATACCCGTTCTATAAGGCCTATTATACACACGCAAGCCCGCCCTATAGATTAACAGACAACGCGAACACGCGGCCCTTTGCACAAACTCTGTCTAATGTCTTTACAAGGCAGGGATTATAAGATCTTTCAAACTGATGTCTTTGCACGTTGCGTGCCATTTTACTTGACATAGCTGCGTAACAAACATGGCCCATTTATACCACTAAGCGACAGTATTACCTTATACACACCAAAGCGACAAACACTCATGAAGTGAACTATGTTCACTCTCTCCCATCTCCGCCCCCACTCACTTCACCTGGACACGGAATTGCTCAAACGCGCATAGTGACTCATGGGCAGGAGACACATACACATAGATAGACAGAAAGGCGCATAGACAAGGCGTTCAGAAGCACTCAAGCACGAAAACATTCGAAACGAACGCGCTTTCGAAAACATTTGCGAGAGAGAGTGCCCATGCACTCTAAATCGAGCTAGTATACATATAGTAGCTGGGATGGCAGGCGCTAATGGTAGTCTCAACACATACAAACACGCGCGCGCAAGCACGCACACACACGCGGGCACGAACACACACGCGCGCGCGCACGAACACACACATACGTATACGCATGCGCACACACACACACACACACACACACACACACACACACACAGATACACGCACACACACGCGGGCACGAACACACACGCGCGCGCGCACGAACACACACATACGTATACGCATGCGCACACACACACACACACACACACACACACACAATGACCACCACGGGCAGTGGCGCGTATTCTTTTCAACAATTTCATTTCTCTAGTGTCTTCAAAATCACGCGGACAAGAAAAATCACTTGAACAGTTTCTCTCATGAAGCCATACGGCAAATAAATCACAATAAAAATCTGGTATTTTACCGCTATAAAAGGAAACATCATTTGGCATACATTTACAATTCCAAATCACATCAATGCCTCTCAATTTAGCAATTCAGCAATTAAACATAACTTTCTATTCTTCTTTTACAACATCGCGCCACGATTCCCAGCTATGCTAATGTATGGGCAAATGGCGCGGCAACGTCGGTCGCCGTTGACTGCCAAGATAATATTCTTCCGTCGTTCTTATACGTTCAAAGTGGAGCCTAATGCCTAATGCCATCTATATAGTATTGTAGTATAGTGTATGCTGGCGGCCCACCAAGGCCACATATATATAGTATTGTGTATGAAGGTGGCCTATAAGGCCTTCTATATAGTAGTGTGTGGTAAGCATTGGTTGTAAGCTATACCGCCTCCCGCAAAGAAAAGTAGGCTGCATCATTTGCACAGTGTATTATTGCGCCAGCGGGGCCCTAGGCCCCCGGTGACTTAAGGCCACACTTGAATGTGGATATCTGTCGCCTGCCCACAGTACAGGCGGGCACATGCCGCAGATAAAACTTAGAAACTCGGAAACTCGAAAACTCGGAAACTTAAAAAGGCGTATGTCGTTTCAGGGCTTCCATACGATCGATCGGGGGTGCGTGCATCCAGGATGCTGCATTAGAGCGCGGCTGTGAAATGATGGATAAGCGAGGAGAGCTCTGTAGTCCGTGGTCAACAATGGCACAAAGGCCTCACCGAAACAGCGACGGTTGTACGCGACTTGTCATCCTCCTGCTCTGAGTGCACATCAAAGCACAGGGAGGACAGCGATGTTGTTTAAAAGCGTGCTGGAAAAGCAAGCGAGCGAACGAGACGTCAGAGTGCGGAGAAAGCGCCTAGAATAATAAGACTGACAGGAAGCGAGAAAGCGAGAGGGAGAGAGGGAGAGAGGGAGGGAGAGAGAGGGAGAGAGAGAGAGAGGGAGAGAGAGAGAGAGAGAGAGAGGGAGGGAGATAGAGAGCGCTAGAGGAGAGAGAGAAGATA
>NW_014577169.1:416778-417775 GCF_000485595.1 Priapulus caudatus | reverse complement strand
CTACTGCTGCTGCTGCTGCTACTGCTACTACTACTACTGCTGCTGCTGCTACTGCTACTACTACTGCTACTACTACTGCTGCTGCTACTGCTACTACTACTGCTGCTGCTGCTGGTGGTGCTATTGCTGCTGCTGCTGCTACTGCTGCTGCCACTACTGCTACTGCTGCTACTGTCGCTGCTACTACTGCTACTGCTGCTACTGTCGCTGCTACTACTAGTGCTACTGCTGCTGATGCTGTTTCAATAAAATTCAAAAGTTTAACAAACATAAACCTGCAGCATACCACGTGACTAATATTGTACTGACTGTTACTGTCCCTTTACCTGTTTGTGACCTGATAGCATAAAGGCATCACTGGACTCCATGGCGACTTCCATATCTTGAACGAACGGAGTTCTAGAACATAAAGCGTGCCTTGTCAAACCCAAACGTATTTAAGCCTTGTCAAGCTAAAGCCTAAGCCTTAAGCATTGGCAAAATCATCAGCATGTTGATGGTGGCCAATACAGCGTAGAAGTAGAAGCCAAACATAGATGCTTTAAGTTTCCAACTTCTGTCGACAGATGGCGCTACTTTACACAGTCTCTGCGTGCCCCGGCATTCGCACCTGTTGTGCAACGTGTAGGTGACTGTGATCGGTGTGTTGATGTTGCCATACGCAGGGATGTCCGCATGCACCGACAACGGGATCAGTTCGGCCGCCACTGCTGGCAGCTCCCCCTGGCTCGTCACAAATGGAGTGGCACCCTCACTCGGCTGCCTGCAGATAGATGAACGAGATGCAAGAATGTCCGACTCGTATAAGCGTGTATTACTGGTAACATAGCAAGGGCCACAACTCACATTCCACGCACGGGTGGTATGAGTGTAATCTGTATATACCCAACCATACTTCTAGAATGTATACTTAATATTCATTCATGCACATTCCACGCACGGGTGGTATGAGTGTAATCTGTATATACCCAACCATATTTCTAGAATGTATACTTAA
>NW_014577169.1:415479-416768 GCF_000485595.1 Priapulus caudatus | reverse complement strand
AGAGAGAGAGAGAGAGAGAGCGAGGGAGGGAGATAGAGAGCGCTAGAGGAGAGAGAGAAGATATACCGAAACAGAAACAGAATAAATAGCAGAAATAGAATATAATGAAATAGAAGCGAGGGAAAGAATTAGATATGAAGATAGATCAAGCGGCAAGAGAAAATGAATATGTGAGAGAGCGAGAAAAACTACAGACGCAGAACACGTCACTAGGCGGTAATTAACTCTTCCTAACAACCTGTCTTCCGTACAGAAACCTCACGCGCAACCTTTCCATAATTGAATGATCGCCACGATGAAAGAACCGGGGGAAAAGAAAATCAAAGCCATATACAAACTTCGACGCCAACTTGACAGAGAAAATGTCAAGTTTAGGGAAAGTTAACAAACGAATCAACGGGATTGGATTGGTAGAAGCCTTTAGACAACATGCACTGCTTACTAAACTAAACGCCGAGTCGTAATTTACAACCTAGATTGATCGTCTAGCGTAATTCGAGTCTTTATTTGCATGTACTATTGATTTTATCCTACCAGTGTTAAATAAAACGTAATACCCTAGCAGCAATTAACGAAAACATCTGGCGCAATCTTCACAGATTATTACTTACTTAAGGAAGAGCGTGAGCGGGAGTATGTGAGAGGATCCGGGATAAGAGCGCATTAGCTCAATCTGACACTCAACATTGTGGCCTTAATGAAAATCGTATACTCACAGATAGAATACTATCCTAGTATATAGAATCTCCCACGATTAGCTGTCATGTCAGTGGCGAAGGGAGAAATGTGACGTGAGTGTGTGTGATGTGATGTGAACGTGATGTTAGTTAGAGGAGGGGCAAGCTAGGTGAGAAAGTCAGGAAGAGGAGGGATTTAACAGCCATGGAAGCAATAAGTATGTATATATATAGTATTATATAAGTCTGGATGCTTGAGTCTATACTGTCGGTAGAGTGCTCGATGCATTAAGTTGCAGAGCGTAATAAATTGTAGTCTGTAGATAAATTAAAGACAAGACATCACTTTTAGCTGTTACTCCGAGTTTCACGCTTACGCGATAATCAGACAGACTTGTCTTACTAGATCAGACTAGATTCTTCATTAAAGTCTGTATGGTGATCGCGTAAGCGTGAAACTCGCAGTAACAGCTAGAAGTGATGTCATGTCTTTAATTTATCTACAGACTACAATTTATTACGCTGTGCAACTTAATGCATCGAGCACTCTACCGACAGTATAGACTCAAGCATTCAGACTTATACAATATTATATATATATATATATATATA
>NW_014577169.1:403354-414490 GCF_000485595.1 Priapulus caudatus | reverse complement strand
GGAGTGAGGGAGATAGAGACAGAAACAAGATATTTTACAAATCATTGTACATTGCGGGTCAATTAATTCCCACACTTATCATACAGTCTGAGAAGTTGAGAACCTACTAGTCGCTAACTGGTTAGCAGACGAAATGAAAACCTACACGATGCAGAGTGTTGCATATCAGCATGTGACGGGGGCACGGTTACATCAGCAAATACGCAGCCGCTACATGTATCCACGTAGGTTTCAGCCGACTCTGTCTCCCGCTTCCATTCACGAGAAAGCTAAGAGAAGAAGGCCAGCGTCTCACAGCACGTTAAGCTGTGTAAGCTACCAACATGGCGGCAGCTGTACATCGTGCAAGCACCGCAGGTTTCACGCGCGCGTATGTATTGTAACGGCGCAAATGTCAATCGGCAGCTAGGCCTCAAATGACGCTAGCCGTCTGCAATGCTATCCTTGCTAAAACGCCGCGCAGCTTCTCAACAATTAACGGCTTCTTTCCGCAGTGTCTGAGCAACATTGATCGCACTCTACTGCCGCACCTGTTATAGCACACACGCTGAGGATTGCAGAGTTTCAAGAATTGTGCCCGCTACTTTTGCCGCCTCATCTTAATCAATGCTGTCACGCTGTGCATGCGTCTACTCACTAGTTCTGCTGTGGCGGTCCAAGAATAGCAACATATAGCAACACATGTGCCGTGCGCACTATTTCCGACTGATTTTTTTCCGATCCCTCCCCCTGCCATTGTGTAGGGACCTCCAAAGATTAAATCTACAAAAAAAGAGTCGATGACAAGTGTTCCTGGCACACATACGCTGCTAAGAGTTGGCAACCGTGGAGCACCACATGTGGCAGGCACACTGTTTTTGCCTGCTCTTGTAGATTTTTGGAGGTTCCTAGGAAACAGAAGGGGGATGGTCTGAGGACGTGGCCCCCATGTTGGTCTGTTCCAATGAAGAACCCAATGAATCTTTACCACTCGGCTGAAAGAAGATTATAAAACAGCTTAGTAATGCATGCGTAGTGTGATCGCTCACACGTATGCACGGTATACACCCACATGCACCAGCACGTATGTATGCTCAAACACACACCTCTGTATGTACACATGCACACACATACCGGCGAATGTACATCGACATGCACACATACACGCAGACAGACGCACGCACGCATATGCACACACCCATGCATGCACGCACGTACACGCATACACACGCGCTCCCAGAACACCATACTTCAGTGGAATGTTTACTGGTGAGCAATTAACTAATTCAGCTCGCATTGGTTTATCAAGAATATTAGGAAATGATTGCGATTTTATAAACGCCAACGACAATCAAGAAGGACGGGTAATCCGACGACGGTTTTCACCTTGATGAATATGTGAGTGGGCAGCATCGCATCTAGAAGATGATCCAGCACGCCGGCGTATCGCACCATGTTGACATGTAACCGTGGCAACTGCACATAGCCAGCGTACAGCGTGAACAGATTGTAGCTGAGCGAGTGCTTGCTGTCAGGCAATATTCTGAAGATCAGCTGCGAGGAAAGGGGGACAAAATTAGCGTCGTCAGCCTCAGGAACGTGTAGAAAAAAGATTTTCGTTCACCGTGATCGTAAATATGCTGCACCAGGGGTTGAACCTTGTCAACATGTGCCTGGCAGCGGTTTGCTGCTGCTGCTACTGCTACTACCTACTGCTGCTGCTGGCTATCTAACTGCTGCTGCTGCTGGCTGCTGCTGGCTACTACTGCTACTGCTAGCTACTGACTCTACTGATACTACTACTACTACTACTGCTGCTACTGACTGTATTGCTGCTAACTACTACTGACTACTGCTGCTAGCTGGCTACTGATACTCAACTACTGGCTGGGCTGCTCTGGCTACTGATACTACTACTGCTGGGCTGCTGCTGCTGCTCGCTGGCTTGCTACTGCTACTACTACTACTATACTGCGCTGCTGCTACTGCTGCTACTACTGGCTACTACTACTACTACTACTACTGCTGGCTGCTGCTGCTACTGCTACTAGCTGCTGCTGTGGGCTACTGCTAGCTAACTACTGCTTGGCTACTGGCTAGCCTACTACTACTGCCTGGCTACTGCTATTACTAGCTATACTACTACTACTGCTTGGCTGCTGCTGCTACTGCGCTAGCTACTACTGCTGCTGTCTGCTGCTTAGCTACTACTACTACTAGCTCACGAAACTGCTTGCTGCTGCTTACTGCTGGGTGCTACTACTGCTACTACTAGTACTACTCCTATTACGCTGCTGCTGCTGCTACTGCTACTTACTGCTGCTGGTGGCTACTGGCTACTATATACTACTGGCTGCTGCTGCTGCTGCTACTGCTAGCTACTACTACTGCTGGCTACTGCTATTACTACTACTACTACTACTCCTAGCTGCTGCTGCTGCTGCGGCTATGCTACTACTACTGCTGCTGCGTGCTGGGCTACTGCTAGCTACTAGCTACTGCTGCTGGCTGCTACTGCTACTAACTTACTAACTACTTACTGACTGCTGGCTGCCCTACTGGCTACTACTAGCTGGCTAGGCTGCTGGCTGGTGGGTGGCTATTGCTGCTGCTGCTGCTACTGGCTGCTGGGCCACTACTGGCTACTGCTGCTACTGTCGCTGGCTACTGACTAGTGCTAGCTGCTGCTGTTTCAATAAAAATCAAAGTTTAACAAGCATAAACCTGGGCAGCATAGCCACGTGACTAATATTGTCCTGACTGTTAACTCGTCGCCTTTACCTGTTTGTGACCTGATAGCCATAAATGCATGCACTGGACTCCAATGGCGAACTCCATATCTTCTTGAACGAACGGAGTTTCTAGGAACATAAAGCGTGCCTTTGTCAAAACGGCCAAACGTATTTAAGCCTTGTCAAGGCTAAAGGCCTAAGCCTGCAAGCATTTCAAAATCAGCATCAAGGCCCATGTTGATGTGGCCATACAGCGTAGAAGTAGAAGGGCAAAACATAGATTGCTTTAAGTTTCCAAGCTTCTGGTCGACAGATGGCGACTACTGTTACAACAGTCCTCTGCATGACCAGCCATTGGCACACTGTGTGGGGCAGGTGTCAGGTGATGCGTGAATCCCGCGTGTGTTGGATGGTTGGGGCCATAACGCAGGGATGTCGCATGGAACCGCGACAACGGGATGCAGTTCGGGGCCCGCCACTGCTGGCAGCTCGGCCCTGGCTCGTCACAAATGGAGTGGCACGCCTCGGTTCGGCCTCCCCCTGCCTGCAGATAGATGAACGAGATGCAAGAATGTCGCGACTAGATAAGCGTGTATTGCTGGCTACCCGACACAACGGGCCACACTCACACTGCCCCCTTCCACGCACAGGGCGGTGGCTATGAGTGTAACCTCCTCCGCTATATCACCCTCAACCCATCATTTCTAGAATGTATACTTAGATATTCATTCCACCCTCCGGCACATTCCACGCACGGGCTGGTATGAGTGTA
Source organism: Priapulus caudatus (assembly GCF_000485595.1). Taxonomy (NCBI): domain Eukaryota; kingdom Metazoa; phylum Priapulida; class Priapulimorpha; order Priapulimorphida; family Priapulidae; genus Priapulus; species Priapulus caudatus. Next base: position 411,007 of record NW_014577169.1, on the reverse strand, counting down.
ATCTTGATATATACCCACAATCACTTCTAAAGAATCGAGTATAGCTTTAATATTCATCGGCACACACTTCCATGCACAGGTAGTGTGAGTGTTCTATACCTATCTGTATATACCTAAATCCGCGTCCTAGAAATGTACTAAGCAGATTTGTTTGGCTAAACCCTCTAAGCGAGGCGCGCATCCCTTCCGTGCAACCGTGCAGGTCTCCTCCTCGTCTCCCTACGCAAATGAGCTGTCAATTGGTTCCTCTTGTGTACAGCATGAGGCAATGACAGTTTCATTCAGCCAGTAGTCGCCATTCGATGGCGAAAAAAAACGAGCCCATGTCGATATCGCAGGGACTGTTAGACGAGGCGACGAGGCAACGGCACTCAGACGCACGGTCATCCGTCCACAGCGTCACTGCAGAGCAGAGAATGAGAAGAGAGCTTTTTTTACGTGGTGGGCGATTTCTGATAGATCACCGGATTATTAAAGTACGCTAATAATATTATATAAAGCCGTTTCCGCCGAAATTCAACACAGAAAATGTTTTGAAAAATGGTCGCTTTAGCAAAAAAATAAGGACTATTAAGTGCTTTTCCTAAGATTCCAGCAAGAAATAAGTAGCTAATAAGGGCCCTTTTTGGCAAAATAAGTACTTATAAGACTTTGGAAGACCCGCTACGAACCCTGTACTACTCATTGATAGATTTGCCAATGCTCATAGTCAGAGCACGAAACAAGGGCAAGCGACACGACACACACACACACTGATGCACGCACGCGCATTCACAGGGATGCACGCACACAGGGACACACACACACACACGCACTGATTCACCCACGCACGTTTGCAGGGACGCGCGTACGCAGGGACACACACACACACACACTGATGCACGTACGCAGGGACACACACACCAGACACGCACGGCACTGATGCACGCACGCAGGGACACACACACGCACGCACTGATGCACGCACGCAGGGACACACACACGCACGCACGCGCATTCCCAGGGACGCACACGGGCACCCACAATGAGCATATACACGATGCTGTTGACACACCCGCAGTGTGGCATGTGTACGGAAGCCGAGAATGAGACCCGGTAACCTTACCATCGCTGAGCTGCGATGGACATTCCTCATCCGCAGGCTGCATGGCTTTGTGCAGGGTCAGCGAGCTGCCGTTGATGACCAGTGGCCACGGGGACAGTGATCGCACCTCGGTGAGCAGGAGGAAAGGCTCGTCCACATACACCTTGTTCATCGGATCAAACTGCAACCGGGAAACCACGAAGCCCCATTGAAACACATCCGTTCACTTTTCGTAAAGGCGGTTCAAACGCTGGAACGGTTCAAGCGCGGTTGCTGATAAAATTGCCGACGTGTCGATCAAACCAGTTACGGATAGAGTAATTAGTCCGCACTCGCTACCTATACCATAGCAACCCTTGTACACTCTCCACCACGCCATCTCATCACCTGCAATCGTCCTGAACGCACCTCCATGCTCGCCTGTGCATGATATCCTTTCTAGTGATAGCTCCCTTGCTAATTGGAGGTCACTCTTAATGTGTTTTACACTTCCTTCCCACGCAGGTGCATGATAGTGATATAGCTCTCTTGCTAATGAGGGGTCACTCTTAGTTTGTTTCAGATTAAATCACAAAAGTGAATACTGTAATGTCGAAACGATATTCCGCCACAATCGCTATCCTGTCATTCGCACTAACCGTTCGCTCTTACCTGTAGTGACTGGAAGCCAATGGGTTTTGCATGAATCAGTTTAATATTTTTTTCTTTTTCAAAATCCAGTCACAGGGAATAAGGAGCTGCCTTCACAATGCGTATAACAGAAGTCCTTACCCTCATGTTTGCTAGGCGCTGGCTGATTTCAAACGGTTCGATTGCCTCCACAGATGCTAGCACCTGCTTAACGCACGTGCAGGGGAGCATTCTTGTGTCGACGTCCACGGATACCTTGTACGTCACCTGAATGAAGCCATGCATATAATCAGATGTCTGAGCCCATGACGTAACCTCACTCCTCGCTACTCCACAAATTTACATACGGTAATAACCCCCATGTTAAGCTATAGGGAATTTTTAAATTACATCCATTAAACTAAGTGACCCGAATTTTTTTTAAAGAATGAGTGGAATTTCTACCGAAGAAAGTCGTGTGGTCAATTGCCATCAGTAATATGTTCAACAATAAATGTATATGCATGCAATTACACATGTCGCAATCAGTTCTTATGCAGCTAGCTGCCACCAAGTCAGACGAGCCAGGTTTGAAACGTGCGGCTAGCCCTTTACACAACTTCCCACACATGACAGGAAATGTTTACGCATTCCGCGTGAGTGTGGAACGTTTGTGTTTCTGCGGTCAGTCCGATTCTTCCCACTGTACTCTAGGTGCATGGCACATGATTTACATGTATTGTCTCTAGTGTACGTAAATTGATTTCAAGATGACTGGAAAGCAGTCATCGAGTGCAAGTGGAAGTAATGGTGCTAAAAGAACCCATTAAAGAATTACGTCAGATATACTTAAAACTTGACGTTTTACAGAGATTTGATGTGGGAGGAAAACTTAATCCCGTGGCAAAAACATGGCTGCTACATCTGCAGTCGCTACAACGTGATTATCATCGCAAAATTAGGTCCAGCATACCTGAACAGCATTCTGAATATGAGCAAGTTCCTTTAAGATGATCTATTGATGACCATAGCAAGCCTTACCTTCACACTGAACTCTCTATTGCCACTCTTTAGGCATCGTGCATAGACCACTCTGCTGCCCTGCAATAAGACAATTGAATAGACATACCCAAGAACATATATTTCGAGGATTTCAAACGTTTGTATGATGATGTAGTGCATCTTTGCATCAAAGAAAGTGCCAAGCGCCTATTTCACAGTGTGGCTACGGTGGCTCCATCGTGCTCAGTGTTATAATATCACGACTATGCGAATTAGTTGTGACATATGTTATAACATTGATCTAACATCATGATAGCGTTAACGTTAGAATCAGTGTCACAATCCATGCTATAGAGTTATCATTAATGTTACGTATGTGAACGACATCAGCACTTGTTGGCACATATGTTGGCACACTTGTTGGTCAGCACATATGTTGGCACACATGTTGGCACATATGTTGGCACACTTGTTGGTCAGCTCAGAATGAAGCTCGGAGATCGAGAGCCAAACAGCAAAATAAGCGAACAGCCCATGCGCAGCGTGGGTATCCCAGCATTGACTCCGCCCACCTGGCTAGCCCAGTATGAATGGCTTTCTGGGGCTGGCTTGCAGTTGGCACATACACCTTACCTTCTCCTGTGGCTTCAGAGAGCTGAGTCTGAGTAATGGAATGGACTGCACAGGTTGGCTGGCTGGCTCCTCATGTAGTATGGCTGTATAGCATCACACCAGGCAGGCAGTACAACATTAGGTAAGATATAATTTTTCGAGATAAATCCAAGTTACACTAGTATAAAAAAAAATCTTTACATTTGAATATCAATGTCAATATGCATTGACATTTTCATTAGAACTTGACAAAAATGTTTAGATAAATTAATCACACCTATACTGGAAGTTCTTAGAAAAACGTCATCTTAACGTGGGAATATATAAGCGCATTTCAGTTTAGATTAAGGTTTAAAATCTTAAACGAAATAGTGCTTAAGAATGCTGGCAATGCACCCATTGGACTGATACCATGTCCCTAGCACCCTGCTAAATGGCATAACACACAAACCACGTTTCAATGGAAATGGCAATGAAGGTTTTAAAGGGATACTTTCCCTTAGTATTTTAGAGTATATTAATAGAAGCAGAGATAGAGATAGTAAGTGCAAATTTTAAGTCAAACTTTAAACCAGCAAAATTGGTTTAATAAACTACAAACTCACTCATCTCCTGCACGGTGCTGCCACCTACTTCTGCGACGAGACTGACACTAATCGTAATGTCGATAATCTCCACCAGCTCTGTGTTGACTACTGTGATGGTGAGTCTGTAGAACTCATTAACGAGTGCAGGCGTGCTGTGTGCAACCCTCACATCCAGGTTCGCCTCACGTGGAATTATACTACATAGAGAAAGGTAACGAAGAAATCAGAGTCTAAGAAAATAAGAAAAATGAATATATATTGAGCAATAAGGGTAGAAAGAGAAAGGTAATCAAGAAAGCAGTCTAAGGAAATAAGAAAATGACTATATATTGGGCAATAACTGTAGGTAATAACTGCAGGTTAATTGTAACAGGTTTGTCTGAATTACTGGTCATGTACCACCATCAGGAATAATCACATTAATAATAATAATAATAATAATAATAATGACACTGAATCAACATGGATCTTATACAATCAAATTTACCTATCAGTAAACGGTATACAACAAACAATTCTAGCATTGCAACAACAAAGCTTCGTACCTTGCACATGAAAGAATTGCGATTTTATCCCAAGGAACATGTGATAAATCGGCACCAGGTGGCACCTTTTTGGTTGGTGCAAGAATCGTCGGTGGTTGCAGCACAATGTCGCCTCCGCCACCCATCCAATGCAGTGTTGCACAGCAGCTGGACTCAGTGCACAGACTCAGTAGGATGCCAGTGACCTGGAACCCATAGTCAGCCAACAAAATTAGTCTTAACATTAGTCTTAACAATAACTTTGTCTCATAGACCGCACCGCTATGCACTGCATATGAGAAATTCGTACTTTACGAAGTTTCTGTCGACAGTCTATGAGAAAAAAATCGATGTTAAGACAAATTTTTATCCTGACAACAGGCGCCTGTACCATCAAATTGTATTACAAATACTAGAGACAAAAAAAAATCATACAGATATACCGACAGGCAACAACAGTGGATAATAATAACAACAATCATAACTACGTCAATGATTCTACAATAAATTCCCGGAAAGGCATCTAAACAAATTTTACGTACAAATTTTTGACGAGATTAAAATTTTGTTTCAAGTGCTTCCTCACAGATTTAATTTGATTGGATTTAATTTGATTGTGAATTGGATTGTGAACCGTGGATGCATGGAAATGTTGCGTTATAGAAACGTATAAGATTGTGAGTAACTTAGGAGCTGTTTATTCACACGTCAGTGTGGCTTGCTTACATGATGTAAAGAAAGCGACTGCCTCACGTGCAGCGCTTATATACGGCAGTCTGGTAGCAGGAGCCACCATCACTAGCTATATGTTAACACTTGAACACGCGTTAACCAATGGTGTAATCACTAACACAACAAGAACAACGTGTTCTGCGCACCTCTAAGTCTGATCCGACATCTGATGGATCCACTGTAAATGAATAGACCTTCACAAGTGTTTTCCCTGGGTGAAGGTAAAGGCTACTCTCCTTCGTGTCCGCGATGGGCAGGTCATCAGACGTGATGCAGTACTGGTTGTACACCTGCACACATGCACACAGATGATGATTAGGACAGGCATTCATGTTCCTAAAGAAAATCGTTGCTACATGCCCATTACCTCTCTCTCGATCTCTCTCTCTTTCTCCCTCTCTGTCACCATTCTACTCTCTCTCTCTATCCCTCCCTATCTCCCACCCGTCACTCTTTCCCTCCCTCCCTCCCATCTCTCTCTCTCTCTCTCTCTCTCTCTCTCCCCCCCTCTCTATCTCTCTCTCTCTCTCTCTCTCTCTCTCTCTCTCTCTCTCTCTCTACCTCTTCACTTACACTCTCTCATAATTTGTCACGATCCTTCTCCCACTCTTTCGCGCAATTCCATACTCTCACTACGCACTGTGTCACTATACAGTTAGATGCGGACAAACTACGAAAACACTGCTGAGCCTATGCCCTCCGCATGCGTCCGTGCAACGTCCACCAGCAGCCCTGCTGGTTCGCGCACTCACTGTGTTGCTGAACATCACTGCAAGCCGGGAGAAGCGGATGGGCAGCGGTGCATTGTTGATCAGCGCCACCTTCAGCACGACCTTCGAATCGCCCGTGAAGCTTTCGGCAGCGAAGCTCGCCTTGCACTCCACTGGAAGACAATGCGGGATGCGTAACCCTCGGTAACCGCTCTCAGTGATGTCGCCCCGCATAGCGAGCAAGACGCATCACATTCAGCCAAAACAACCCAATGATCAAGCGGAATTACAAAGTGGCAAGCACTAGCAAGATTATATATCACATCAAGAGCTAATAATACCTATTATTAGCTCTTGTTAGGTAGTTATTCGGTATTATCAGCTCTTGATCACATCCCATTAAATATGTGACATTATATATGAGAGGGCTCGCCTCGCGTGTGGAAGGTCGAGGGTTCGAATCCCGACCTGGTCATACCAAAGACTTGAAAAATGGTACACACTATTTCTCTGCTTAGCATTCAGCAAATAGAGATAGAGTGTGGAGAGTTAACTCGCAGTGCTACCAGTGGACTAACCCCCCGCTGTAGTATTTACTTTGAAAGCAGCTGCGTGGCCTAGGGTTAAGGAAACGTAGATAGGCACTGCCCTATGCGGCACATAGGCACGGGAAGGGATTTAACTTTTAACATATATATATGAGATGAAATATGTAGGGACGAAAACAGAGACGGTTAGCACACTAACTTCACTTCATTTCGAACACATGACAAACTGCCCATAAGCCGAAAACTCACCAAAGGATGTGATGTTGTTCATTTCGATGGTAAACTCGCACTTTTCGCCACCAGGGGTCGCCCGCCACAGGCCCTTGCTCTGCTCCACGCTGTCGTGTTCACATCCGTACTCAGCTTCCGGTGACTCACCCTGCACAAACAAAAACACAGTAAATAATCTATAATCCGAAACCCTTGGGACCAGAAGTTCTTCTTCGGAAAGACCCTTCGGAATTTTTCGGATTTCAGAATGGTAGTACAGTACAGATATATACATACTGTATATCCTAGAATTAGCCAGTACTAAAACCCAAGTTTTCAAGAGGCCAAGTGATGTACTGGTACAATACAATATGTATGAGTAATGCCAAACACATTAATATTTCTGCAGTGAACCTTGTGCAGCCAAACGCGAGCTTTGGTGTGCAGACGACCTCCACGAAAAAACTTCAGGGTTTCGGAGCTTTTCGGTTTTCAGAATTTCGGATAATAGATTGTGTACTGTAATACACATCTCCTACAGTTTCCTTCCCACAAGAACCGATAAGATAACATCTGCAAACACTACTAACGTACTCCGTATACCAGCTACCACCCATCGCCCCGTCATGACGTCGCGAAAGATTATAGACACTGCCAAGACGAGGCAGCGTAATTTTCCGGTTGCCACGGTTACTCGCGTCCTACCTGAAGCACCTTGAGTAGGTTGACTTGAATGCGAGTTTTCTCCTCGCGCGCTGTCTGCGCGTATTTTCCCATCAGCTCTATAGAGATGGTGACGTAGTCGCGAATGCTTCGCACCAGGTACGCACACCTAGGATAGACGCTCAGTGTTAATGACTGGTCTAGAAAGATGCGCAGGTCCAAAATCACACACAGGTCAGGACTTATTGCTATAATTCATTGTTGATATATATATATAAGTAAAAACACATGGACACCCATGAAGAGATAAGATAAATTTAAAAATAGAAATAGGTGTTAAAATGTTATAAAATTTTGACACCTATTTCTATT
>NW_014577169.1:398063-403344 GCF_000485595.1 Priapulus caudatus | reverse complement strand
GAGAGAGAGAGAGAGAGAGAGAGAGAGGTGGGAGAGGAAGAGTGAGGAAGAGAGAGGGAGGGTGAGTGAGGAAGAGAGAAAGAGAGCGGAAGTAAAGAAAGGAGAGAGGGTGACAGGGAAGGAGAGGGGAGAGAGGGAGAGAGAGAGAAATAAAAGGAAAGAAACAGAAAGAGAGAAAGAGAGAGTTACCTGAGGGCAATCTGTAGAATGTGTGTGAGGAGGCGCCACCAACGCTCAATCCTGTAGTCCCACATCACTCTTCCCAGCAGCCTGCAACATGAATAACTCCATCAAAGCTTGGCCAAACGTAATGATGCATTCATCATACCACGTCAAGCATCAGTAGTCCCTCTCAGCAGGAAGAAAAATGCAAAGTAAAAAGCTCAGCACCGAATCCTACACAAGACCCTGGAACAGGAGATCCACATTGTTCCAGCCATTGTGCAGGTGTTACTTTAACATTACTACCACTACCAGTATATATTTTAGTACTCAAAGGATAAAAAATATTTAAAAAAAATAAGCACAGGGCAGCGGCGGTGTGTCTGTTTGCTGTTAGAGATAGAGATAGCGAGAGAGAGCAGGACTCACGTGAGAGCCTTGCTATAGTCTTTGGCATGATAGTACTCCTCTCCCATCTGCACGACTGCAAAAGAAAAGCACAGCGAAAAACTTGTGTAAATCATACAAATGCAAAGATCTATCGAAAGGTGCTGTTAAATTTAACACTGTGACCTACCAACGTGCAGCTTGTCATTGGCTCTCATCTACAAACAATAAGTGTGTGTAACACTAAACAGTTCATCACTGTATCAACCAGCAAATTTAACAAAATTAGAGCAAATCCATCAGGTGGTATAGGAAACAATACGATATTATACGATATTATACGTCTTTATACGATATTAATCATAGGATGCCAGTGTTGGAAGTAGCAGCTATAGTCTCCCCGTAAGAGACTGGTAACTACTGAGCAGGACTGGGTAATTATCTCATAGATTCTTCTATTGGTTAGCAACCAAAAGTACTGAAATGAGACCTGGCTGAGTATCCAAACTTATTTTCAAGACTGAGCATGCAACACTAAATTAAATAAGAAATAATTAAATAAATGAAACCTATCAACCGGCATTATAGCTAAGCTACATGTTAGCAGTAGCTGACCTAGGTATCGCTTCATCCTTGCTGACTTGTACTTCTTGAACTGGCCGACAGCTGAACTGAGGAGCGGAATCACTAGCCAGGAGTGGTCCACCTGTGCCTCCCTGTGCTGCAAGGCCAGGATAGCTTCTCTCTCTTTCTGCATATTGCCAGGCTCCAGACCTACGCGCAGGTAAGTAAGCCATTAGTTCATCTTCACACATTCTAGGCCACTGTCCACAGGCATGGTGGTGAAAATTCATTATGCTCGCAAACGTGTCATGCTATAGTGTAATATAATCGGCTGATCAAGTATATCAGGTGACTGCTACTGGCCAACCTGGGAGCCTAAGTTATGGGCGAGCAAGTGTTACGTCACAGTGGATATATAGCAAACCTCCAGCAGTGTCTGGCTTCTAGTACAGTACAGAAAGAGCACAGTACCATCACAAAGACTAGACAGAATCAATCAGTCATTTACTCTATTTACACTTATAGTATGACACCTGAAGGTTATGTATGAACTAGATAGTACAATTAGAGGATATGAGACATCGACATTGTAGCACACAAAGCAGACAATTCGATATTTCCACAGAGTCAATAAAAGTCTTAGGTTGACTCGTTACTGATGTCTCTGCTGTAAATCTTACTTTGTTGCCCTTGCCTCCATGGTCTCTGACCGTAATATTCCAACTGATCAACACTTTCTAGTGGATCGGGCGATGGGTATGCGTGTTCCCCCTAAACATCGAAGATTAAATTAGTGACATCACGATGCAGGATCGACCATATGGACAGCGTGGCATATTCTCACATGTCATTCAGATATCTCTGAGAGTGCTGTTTAGATAGTTGTAAGAACAATATAAAGTGACAGGTAAAAGATAGCAATTGCAAGTAAAGGGGTGAGAGAAAAGAAAAGAAAAGAATAAAGCAATGGAGGAAAGCAGGAAATGATGAGACAGACTGAGTGAGCAAAACATCAGGAAAGAGGCAGGAAGTGACAGATCGAGAGAGAGAGATAGCATGAAGAAGGCGGGTGAGAGGGGATAGGGAGGGAATGAGAAAAAGAGAACGAGTGTGACAGATCATAAGAGAGGAGCGAAGAGTGAGACATGTGCTGAAAGAGAAAGAAAGAGAGAGAGAGAGAGAAAGAGAGAGAGGAGCGCAAGAGAGGAGAGAGCGAATAGAGAAAGAGAAGCAGAGAGCAGGACGAGAGAGAGAGAGAGAGAGAGAGAGAGAGAAGAGAGAGAGACAGAAAAGGAAAGAGAGAGAGAGAGAGCAGAGGAGAGTAGAGAAGAGAGAACAGCAAGAGAGAGAGGGAGAGAGGAGAGAGACAGAAAGGAAGAAAGACAACCGAGAGAGAGTGCGGCCAGAGAAGAGAGAGAGAGAGAGAGGAAAAGAGAGAGAGAGAGAGCGAAGAGCCACGCACTTCGCATCGACCACACACATACACATACCACATACACACACACGGAGGCAACACGACACACACGGAAGCGAGCGTAGGGGGTGGAAGGACGAACCGGGCGGCACAGCACGCACGACAGCGAGCACGCACGGCACGGCCCGTAGATGTGCGGCCACGGGTCACGGCACGCACGCGCCGGCCATGGCCTAGCGCAGCCCCACCCGGAGCCTCGCAACGCAGCGACGCACGCGACGCAGTCGCAACGCACAGAGCCGGGATGGCACGCACGACCGCGAACGACAAGGGGCAATCGGCGGCGACCACGCCACCGCAGCACGCCCGCACACACACACACCCCAACACAGAGACGACGACGAGAGAGACAGAGAAGAGAGAGAGAAAAGCAAGAGAGAGATGAGAAAAGCAAGCAGAGAGATAGAGAGAGAGAAAACAGAAAGGCAGAAAGAAAGCGAGAACGGAGAGAGAGGAGAGACGAGAGACGAGAGAGAGAAGAGACCAGGAGAGGAGAGAGACGAGAGACGACCGAAGGGAGAGAGACGAGAGACGAGAAGAGAAGCGAAAAGAATGAAGAGAGAGAGAGAGAGAGACAAGAAGGAAGAGAGGAGGAGAGAGGATCGGGCAAGACTAAAAGGAAAAAGAGAGGCCGGGGGATTTGATAACATACTGAACTCACCATACATAAACCACGGCACAGCTTCTTCCTGGCCACGGCATGACCGGCTGCTTCCTGGTAGTAAAAGCCAGGGTGCTGGGTCTGTATGGCCGTCAGACCTACCGTGATTGCCTCCTCAAACAAGTCCCCAAACACAGCAAACCTACACGACAAGCAGCACTCACAGGGCACGGCACAAACAGTATTGCTCTAAACGCGTGTTTAACTGCTTCATAACAAAGTGTTCCTTTTAAGTAAAGCCTCCATTTTTTCTCAAAGGACGTGTTTTTGCTGATGAACTGTAAAGTGATAAAAATGTTGAATGAAAAGTAGATTTTCATGTCCAATGTTCTTTATGAGTATGACAGTTCACATTATGACTATACAAACTAATTTTCTACCCTCATAATATGAGTATTTTTATGCTTACTACTGTGGAAACATACCGCAAAATGGTTCAAAAATCATTCGTTGTATCGACAATCAAAACACGAAAAAACCAGTTTTTGCAGAAAAATACAATTTTCTTCTATCACCGATCACTCATTCTCATTCACTGTCAATATCACTGTCATTCTCAATCACTGTCAATATCACTGTCATTCTCAATCACTGTCAATATCACTGTCATTCTCAATCACTGTCAATATCACTGTCATTCTCAATCACTGAATGCTTAGATTGAGAGAGAACAATTTGTCAGCTCTAAACATTGAACTCGGGATACTCACTGTTTTGACATCCATGCGCTCTGCTCGAATGATAGTTCCGCCGTGCCAATCTTTGCCTTGTAAATGTCGACGTGTCTTCTGAACTGAGCTATGGCGTCTAAGGGTGTGGTGTGCTGGAAACACAGCTTGCAAACCTACACGCAGAAAACAGGAGCAGAAGCGATGAGATTCACCTAGGTTCCATTAAATTGCTCAACGACAAACAGATCTCTGCTCGAGTCGGATGAGAATGTTCGTGGTAATTTCACGATTCGATAGAAAGCCAGTCTACTCGGGACGAGTGTACAGCGCACATCTCAACGTATTTGTTTCGCTGTTGTCGGATCACCTTGTAATTCACGAAGCCAGCGATCGTTTTAATCTCCAGTAGATTATAGTCGGTGATACGCAGCTCTTGCAGATGCACGTACGCCTGTTTGTAGTGTCTGAAAATGATCAGAAGACACAGCATGATGATGGGCATCCAATGAAACACACCATCATTTCAGGATGGTATGGTGGGTGACATGGTAAGAAACTTGATGGCACCGATTTCCTGATTCTACCCAGAGCTGCCATATAACCTGGACCACCTACTCTTTATACTGTCGTCTCTTTTTTCATCTTATTCAAGAGGTCAAGTTACCTCCAAACAATGGAGATGGCTTCTTTTTACACTAACAAGACATCTATAACATTCTATCAACTTGAAGTAAACGAATACGACCGTAGAATTTTAGGGTACATTATGATACTTATTCCATAAAATATATTATATACCTACATAGCTCTCATAAAACATTCAATTTTGTTCTAAAATCTGGGGTAAAAGAGTTTTGGAGCTGCCATAATATCATTCGACTTTGCTGCTTCCTGATGAAATTATGCATTTTCATTTTTATTTTGCACAATTTAAACCAGGAGCGAATCACAAAAGTGCTATTATATTTATAGCTAACTATTATTTAACCAAGTATCTTCTTGCAAAAAGAAATACTTCATAATCTAAATGAAACCAACAGCACAATATAAAATGTTACAATCGTCCTGTTAAATTGATAACCAAGAAATGCCCTTAGTCTGTAGCATACATATGTATATATATATATATATACATAACATATATGGCTAAATTGTTGCGTAGTGCAACTCAGTTTGAGGATACATTGAATATACCTAGTGTATTTTTTTCCTTTTAAACTTAAATTATTGCAAATAAATTCGTGACGTAAATTTCTTCATGTTATCTCCTCACAGTTTATATTAGACTTTCAAAGGATCAGATCCAGTAAACGATGAGATCAGCAATGCCCAAACCTGCAACGAGTATAATTACTGCAGCTA
>NW_014577169.1:365563-395563 GCF_000485595.1 Priapulus caudatus | reverse complement strand
GCTGAAACAAGTTAGTTTTTGATTTAACCTGTGTTTAGGTAATTAATAATGCATATATTCTCAACAGTATGCATGTATATGAATAAATTAATAGTAAAATTGAAGAAATAAATTATTTCCAGACATGGGAACTATAACAACAGACACAGGTATTAGCTTGCACAGTCCCTTCCCCATCCACAAGACGTACGCACCTGATTACTTCAACAAGTGTCGCACACTCCATACGCTTCTCATTCCAGAGATGTTCGTCCCAGTCCAACTCGAAAAAAACAACTACAACTGCAGGGATTTCATATAGGTGTTTGCGAAGCCAGATGCTTTTCAGGATGCCCCTGGGGATAATCCAGTCGTACGCCGCTTTCTGCAATGCCAAAACTGCACAGTGACCACACTCGCATTTCATAATATTAATATCACGGATGCTGTCAGTGACGCTGAGAGGGTCTATGTCCCCCGGGGTACTGCCGGAACGTACCCTGGTACTATCTAATATGCCGGACCGTACCTCGCCTACTCCACTGACGAGTGTAGGGAGTCGCCTACGCCTACTCCCTAACCCTAACCCTAATCCTAACCCTAACCATATCAAATAGTGACCAGGGTACGTTCATGTATACCGGACCGTACCCAGGGTACGTTCCGGCAGTACCCTGGGGGACATAGACCCTATGAGCGTCAGTGACATTGACAGTCACATTGCCATTGGCATTGGTAGACATTCACGTTGTCATTGTACAGTGTTTCCACTGGCCAAAAAGGTCTGTGAGGTAGTAAATTTTGTGTTTGCGCATTGCGAGGTCCTAGCAAAGCGAGCACGGCAGGTGAGGTGCTCGCCCATCTAGGAAGGTCCAGGGGCATGACCACAACAGAAATTTTTTGAAAAATGGTGCAATTTGCTGCATTAATTCTAAGCTATTTTGGTGAATTATAAGCACTGTTAATTCTATGGAAGAACAGAAATTTTTAACAACGAGGCGGTGTTTTGGAAAAATTTCTGTGTGGCGGGTGAGAATTAGCGCTAGGCGACCCGCCTCGCTCGTGTCAATGCAGGGCTCAGGGGAAACACTGACTGTCACGGTGTTGTATCAAGTATCAGATTGGTTTTTTGTTGGCAGTGGCTACGGGTACGGTAGCCGTATCTTAATGTCTCGAGGCTATGGGTACGGGAGTCCATTCGCTTTCATACTTAACGAGGCAAAGATGGCGGCGGTGGCGCCATGCAGATTTCGAAATAACGCCTTGGGAAATAAATTCACGATTTGAGTTTAGATGAGCTAGAACCCTAACCCTAACCCTAAACCTAACCCTAACCTATACGCCAAAAGAAGGGCTTCAACTGAACGATGGCTACCGTACCTACTAGCTCTAGTACTATAGCGCGCGCGATCGCTGTCCGCAGGCCTGTTGTTGCAGCGATCCGCGGGCTATAGTACTAGAGCTACCCGTACCTCCAGCCACTGCGTTTTTTGTTTGTTGACTGAAAGTGCAGTGCGTTATTATATATATGCAAACGTACGCACCTTCTGCTTCAGTTTTGGGTATTCATGATCGCCAGGCAAGTCTTTGAAATGTATGGGCACCCGGGGTGGGGGGGCGGGGGGGGGGGAGTGGGGCGGGGGGGGTTGGAGGGGGGGGGGGGGGGAGGGGGGGGGGGGGGGGGGGGGGGGGGGGGGGGGGGGGGGGGCGGGGGGGGGGGGGGGGGGGGGGGGGGGGGGGGGGGGGGGGGGGGGGGGGGGGAGGGGGGGCGGGGGGGGGGGGGGGGAGCGGGGGGGCGGGCGGGGGGGGGGCGGGGGGGGGGGGGGGGGGGGGGGGGGGGGGAGGGGCGGGGCGCGGGGGGGGGGGGGGGGGGGGGGGGGGGGGGGAGGGGGGGGCGGTGTCTGGTCGCCTGTTGTTGCTGAAAGCATCCCATATTAGCTTATGTATAGCATTGTGGACTACGTCGAGCCCCGTGAGAACAATTAATGCCTGCGGTCGCGCTGTCAGTTCTGTTGGAAGATCGAACGTCGTCATGTCGATTTCTAACCATATATAAATGTCATTTATAAGTATTCGCTGAGGCAACAAGCATGACAGGATTCTAAACACGTGAGAGCAGAATAATATTTCGCTCAGGTAAACACGAAGTTGCTGTTTCTTGTTTGCTGTGTTCCGCCGGAAGCTGATCAATGGCGCTGCGATCGCGCGATTCATTTTGTAGACGGAAGAAACATCCAGCCTGATGCTCTATACATATCGATCTTTTAATTATCTTTTGCGATTCATAATCATAGAGATCAGTGGAGAGAACACTATCATTTGTGTACTAGTATCAAATTTTACAAGGTATTTGGCATTTTCTGATAATAGAATATGCGTTATATTATTATTGATGTCACTGAGGCTGTGTTTATTAACATATACAGTGAGTGATTAGTGTAGCATTGGGCCCAAGGAGTAGAGAACATCGGGTGCCTAGAATTAAAAGATGATTTTTTTCTGCCCGATAGATGGCGCCCACTAATGTACCACTGCTATATATGCGACTTGGATATATATAAGATAGTATATATAGTAGATATATACTATGTGTATATACATATATAATATATATATACATATATAATACAGATATATAATACTAAGATCATATATAACACATATGCCACAACATGTATAGTATAGTATGATATATATGGTATATATAGGATATATATATTATAATGCGGGATACCACATATATACACCACATATACGCACAATATACACACACATACACACACTATACACAGCCTCCACCCTCCCCTCCCCCCTCTCTCATCTCTCTCTCTCTGGCCTGGACGATCTGGCGACTGCGACTACGTTACTTTCCTATGCATGTATATAAACCTCTGCGATCACACAGCTTTGACAGGGGGGGGGGGGGGGGGGGGGGGTGGGGGGGGGGGGGGAGGGGGGCTCTGTGGATGTGTGAAGATCGCGAGTAGGGTATATTATTTGATATATATATCGTTATGTTTGGCCGAGAAAGCGGCGTATAGTTCCTATAATTACTTGGGGAATTGTGGCAAAGTGCTTGCGACTACCTGCGACTGAATGCATGGATATAAAAGCGTGGCGACGTACCAGGACACTTGCGGGATGCGAATTTATATATGAAATATATATCGCTTCTGTTCCAGAGAACGGCAATATATAGCATGTATATACTTGTAAAGGTTTAGAAGTGTAAGACGCAGTGGCATCAGCGTATGAATATAAAGTCCTTAGCGACGGCACAAATCAGTGCGGATGTATATTATTGCATAGATATATATACTCTTTCGCATCTTACTAAATAATTTGGCGAATGATTGTTATGTATGTAATGAAAGCTCCCGTCAGTTTTGGATCCAAATAGCGCCAAAATTTTAAGAAGAAGATCGATGGAGTACACGGGACGGTTTCTAAACTATACTCGGTTGAAAACCGTTTTGTTCGGTCTAAAAAAGACAAAAAAAAAGCACAAAAAAAGTAAACATTCACTGAAAATAGGGGGCGCTGTTTTGTTTATCGTTCTGTTTGTATTTACGTTTTGTTTCAACAGGTTTTCATTTCGTGTTGTTCTGTGTATCTCTGGTTCTGTGTCTGTGTGTCTGAGATTTGTGAAGCCGCCATAATGTAAGTAGAAAATAAACCATGTAATAACTGAAGTTAAATATCAGAGCATTTGGCCATAAGTTTCCCCATTATGAGATGTAGCAAGTTGAATTTCATCAGAAGCAGTTTTTTTTTGGAAGTCTGCAATGCGTAGCAGTGTAACGGGTGGGGGGGGTCGTTGAACACCGATTCTGTCACAAAGCGGGTCCGCATCACAAGCACGTAATATTAACGTCGATCCGCACAGAGTGCAAAACATGCGTAGAAGTACAGCGATCACAACGACTGCAAATATTAGCCTGTCCGACGACACATGGAAACATGCGAAGCACGTAATATACATTTACGTTTTATAACCCATTCACATCTATCTATATTCAGATTTAGGAGTCCGTATCAATCAACCAGTACATAGCATACAATAAAACATTCCTGTGTGGGTGTGTGATTTCACTGTGTATTGCCAAACAAATGGTTAATGTGTAGCGTGAGAGGGCGAGGATGAGCGACATGTATGTGTTAGTTGACAGTCGTCAACCATGAAAAAGACCAAGACATGTGCCTGAACATAACTAAACTCTGCCATATGAAGCACCGTTACACATGACAGCTACTGACGTGGCACCCTGGTAACGACATGGCATCAACAGTCGAGCTAAGGCGGACCGGCGGGCGTAGGCGGCGGTCAGCTAGTGATATGAAAAAGGCGACGGTCGCGGTGCGGGCGATGCAGGAATAGCGGATGAGCGCTTAGAGGTAGGCAGCGAGCAGATCCAGGCTCGCTTAATTATTTACAGCATTCCTTTAATTTATTAAATGGCGTGTATGTAAAGTTACAGAAGCTGCACGTAATTAATTAAATGCGGTGTATGTAAAGATAAATGGCACTGCGTTGTAATTCTCAACCGAATCCAGACAAAAGTCTAACAAATAAGTAAACCGGTAGTAATGTAAAGGTTACAACATGCACGTAATGCCAACCAATCAGACTCAGCGTGGTGAAACGCTTGTCATATATCAGGCCGGTAACAAGGAGATTAATTTGGCATTAGATCTCACGTTGCAGAAGTGTGAACAGCATGGTAACGGTGGTGAGAAGGGACGAGGAGAGAAGCTGGTGGGAGAAGGAGAGGGAGAAAGCTGGTGGAGAATGAGGAGGGAGAAGGGAAAAGGTGTGGAGAAGGAAGGAGGGGAGAAAGCTGTGGAGAAGGAGGAGGGGGAGAAGACTGGTGAGAAGTGAGGAAGGGGAGACAGGGAGAAGCGTGGTGGAGAAAGGAGAGGGGGAGAAGCCTGTGGAGAATGAGTAAGGGAAGAAGGGAGAAGCTGGTGGACGAAGGAAAGGAGGGGAAAAGCTGGAAGGAGGAAGAGGAAGGGAGTAATGAGAAGGTGGTGAGAAGAGGAGGGGAGAAGCTGGTGAGAAGGAGGAAGGGGAGAAGGAGAAAGAGAAGGGAGCTGGTGAGGAGGAGGGGGAAGAAGGGAGAAGCTGGTGAGAAGGAGGATGGGAAGAAGGCCTGGTGGAAGAAGGAGGAAGGGGAGAAAGAAGGGGAAGAAGCTGGTGGAGAAAAGTAGGAGGGGGAGAAGCGGAGAACTGTGGAGGAGAAAGCTGGTGGAAGAGCGAGGAAGCTTTGAACCAGCTTCCTCCCCTCACGGCCTCACTCCTTCTCCAAGCAGCTCTCCCTTCATCTCCCCGCTCATCCTCCACACAAGCTCCCTTCTTTCCCACGCTTCTCACCCTCCTCGCTTCTCACACCAGCGTTCTCCCGCTCCTCTTCTCCAGCCGAGCTTCTCCCATTCTCCCTCAAATCCTCCCACGCACTCCCTTCTTTTTCCCAACCTTGTTTCCCCCCCTCCTTCTCCAGCCAAGCTATGCTCCCTCTTCTCCTCCTCCTTCTCCCACCACCTCAACCATGCTTCACACTTCTGCACGTGAGATCGCTAAAGCAACAATTATCTTCCTGTACCCGGCCTGGAATAAGACCCAGGGTACCGGCGTTTTCCAACACGCGAGTCTGATTGGTTGGAATTACGTGCACGCTTGTAACTTTACGGCTGCACCTACACGCGTTTAATTATTTGTAAGACTTTGTCTGATTGGTTGGAATTACAAGCATGCATGTATCTTTACATACACGAATTTAATTAATTACGTGCATGCTTGTAACTTTACATACACGCATTTAATTAATTAAAGGCATGCTTGTAAATAATTAAAGACGAGCCTGATCTGCTGTCATATACCCACGTAGTAGCGAGTAGGCTCGCGTGTATTGCAAGAATGAATCAGCTGCTCTATTACAGTACGGTTAGTGAAGTACCTGATGTCGATTGTTGATGGTGTAGCGTGTTTGAGTGATTCGATGTGCATCTGTAGTTGTATTCGCGTTTATGTGTTTGCGTCAGCATATGCATGTGAATTTGTATGTGCGAGCATGGTTGCAGAGCAGTACAGGGCAAACAATGAATAGAAGGAAGACATTGATATTGTTTTCACACGACAGATATCATACAGTTTATTGACACGTCAATTATGTATGACATCACGAGCATGAATCATGGTATGCCCCCAGTGCGCAGAAGATAGGCGCGCGTGGCTTCATGTATATTTGCGGAATAGGCATAAATATAGTGGTGCGGCTCGATGTTGTAACGCCGGAGGTCGATGCGTAGATGCATTGGAGCAGCTTTCGTCAAGATCGCACGGCCCCGCTCATAGGTGCCAATTAAGTGCTTGGCGCTCCATCTCCTCAAATGTTTTCCGTATAGCTGCTGCCTTCATAGTGCGAATGAGCCCAGCACCGAAGCGCTGGAGTTCGCGAATGCGAACTGTTGGTCCCGGGAAGAGCAGTATGGATTTTATAGCGGCGTCGTCGGCAGCATCTTCATCAGCAGAAGGAGCTTTGCTCATGTCCTCGATGAAACCCCATAGAAGGTTGAAAATCGAGTTGCTGTACTGAACGAGTCGTTGCGCACGCTTGACGTTGTCGACGGGGATGGTTGTTGGTATAGCTGTGGGGAGTTCGTCTCGAACACAATGGTCCAATATGTGGAGAATGGCAGCGATCCGTACAATCAGCTCGATCAATGCTTTTGACATCGGTTACCGGTTCACCGCTGCTCACCTGCTCGTTAAAGTTGATACGTGCGGCCGGGATGATGTTAGTGAGGTATTGCTCGGCATCCGGACAGAAACTGTATTGAATTTCGTCGACGTCTTCTATGTCATGATGGCAATCGTATACTTTGATGGCGATGCGCGCTGGCTCGTGATATCCGGCGGCGGTGAACTGAGCTGCAGCTTCTGCAGTGTCTTGCGGCATTGGCAGCACTGGCATGGGGATACCAGAAGAAATCGGTGGAGAAAGCCGTCTCCCTTGCATGCTTGTTGCAGCGCCTGCAGGAACAGATCCATCTGCATGCAGCCGGCGATGCAGACGTTGGCCGAGTTGAGGGTGATCGGTGATCCGCTCCAGGAGCTGAATCTCTCCGGAAGCTTGGGTCGCCTGACGGTGCAGGAGGCCGCCGAGATAAGCCCAAAACTCGTCGCCTGCTACTAGTGTATGGTGACATGGGAGGCGACTTACTTGATTCAATAAGCCCTCTTTCGTGCCCATGTTGAAGATGAGAGATTCGTAGCGCTCCTTCGCAATCTCGTGGGTTTCAGCTACAACGACGGTATTCATGGCTTGCGTCTTCCCGCTTCCTTTTGGGTCGACGATGATAAGGAATGAGGTGAGAGGTTGACGTAAGGCAGCTCCTCGAACTAAGACCCACGTCGGCATGAGTCCCGCGATGAAGCCAACAAAGGCGGTCAGGAGAAACATGGCGTTCGACGTGCACTTCTTAGCCAAGCATTCCAAATACTCGGCGACGTCTGGACTCATTTGTAATGGTCCTAAATAACATAGACTAATTTAATTTAATTGAACATTTCTGGCTGTCTACGTACCCAAAAAGATATAGATATATACATATATATGCAACAGTAGAACAAAAAAAACAATAGATGTAATACGTAATAAGTAACAAGAACAAGAAAGCAATTAGAATATAATATATAACTAATTTCTAATGGTCCTAAATAACATGGACTAATTTAATTCAATTGATCATTACTGGCTGCCTAGAAGGAATAGCTTATAATGATGTTTACATTTAGTGTGAGGCGTGGTTGAAATTTGAAGGAATTTTTTCGGATATCATTGAGGCCAGAGACTTAAATCGAGATAGACCATAGTTAGTCCTGGAGGCAGGTCGGTGTAGATGACCCTTTGCGGCATACCTAGTGTTGTCATTATGTATTTGTAAAGCAGAAGGAATTAGATGAATAAAGGCTGCAGGAATATGCGTTTTAACATACTTGATTTTGTGTAGAAGTGTACAACAGTTAAGATTTTGAGTTTAAAAACATTATCAAGATTTAGAATGTCTAGAAGCTTGTAGTATGGGGTAGCACTTTGTTTGTTGTTAGCAAAGAAGGTGGAACGCATACATTTATTCTGTTTTGTTTCGATTTTTTGTAATCGAGTTTCGTTAGACAAGTTAATGGAAGAAGAACAGCGGCATTTCAGAAAGTCCGGCCGCGATAGTAAATACGCAGTGAGCAGACGTTACATCTGTAGAAATAGGGCCAACTAGCAAATGCGTATGTCTGTTTAATTACTAAAGCAATACACGCGCTGCTTTTCTTCTGATTGGTCCTTGGATGTGACATTTCAATCCACCAAGGTGATGGCACGTTGGGTGACAAGTTAATGCAAGAACAACAGCGGCATTTCAGAAAGTCCGGCCGCGATAGTAAATACGCAATCAGCAGACGTTACATGACAGGGCCAACTAGCAAATGCGTATGTCTGGTTGTACACTGCAGACGTCGAGTAACCATTCGTAAAAGCAGCTTCTTCGAGAAGAGTCGGCTGCCTTTAAAGACCATACTCGCCGTGATCTATATGTTTGCAATGGATTTGCAAATGAAGCATGTGAGAGACTTGATACCAGAACTGGCAAGGACGACGGTGACGGATTGGTATAATTTCTGCCGCGATATCTGCACCGAACGGCTCCAGCGTGATCCGGTGGTTTTCAGTGAGAGTTTGCTACCGAAAGGAGAAAACCTTGTCGAAATAGATGAAAGTTTATTTCGCAAGAAAGGGAAATACCAGCGCGGCAAGGCGCCCGCAGCAAACCAATGGGTTTTCGGAATCGTAGAGCGACACACAAAGAAATGCGTCGTGTACATTGTCAAGGATAGAAAACGTACGACGTAGGTGCCGCTGATAGAAAGACATGTGAAAGTCGGCAGTACCATTTACTTTGAGGAGTTTGCCAGTTACAAGTGTTTAGGCGAAATGGGGTATAGGCACGAAACGGTATGCCACAAAAAAGAGTTTATTTCAGAAGAAGGTGTGTACGAACACCATTGAAGGTTTATGGAGTGCGGCGAAGGCCAGGATAAAGCGCATGAAAGGCGTCGGGAAGACTTTGTTGCCAGCGGTTCTTGACGAGTTTATGTATCGGGAAATGTACGGGCAGCGAAGAATGATGTATGGGAATTTGATGACTGATATGGCGGAACAGTAGAGTGTAAATAACGAATAAATGGAAATATATGTGAAGAGTAAAACATGTGTTATTCGTATGTATGAATATTGGTGTGTTTGTCACGTCTACTTGCACATGCATGCACGCACGCACGTGTACCTGCACACACACACGCACGTACACACGCACGCACGCACACATGCACACACGTGTACCTGCACACGCACACACGCACGCACGCACAAACGTGTACCTGCACACGCGCGCACACACGCATGCACGCACGCACGTGTACGTGCACACACACACGAACGCACGTGTACGTACACACGCACGCACGCACACACTCATGCACGCACGTGTACGTGCACACGCAAGCACGCACGCATGCACGCACGTCTACGTGCACATGCACACGCGCGCACACACGCACGCACGCACGCACATGGGTACGCACGCACGTATACGTGCACACGCACACACACACGCACGCACGTTTACATACACACGCACGCACGCATGCATGCGCGCAGTTGTACGTGCACACGCACGCACGCACCAACGCACTAATGCATACACGTGTACCTGCACACGCACGCACGCACACACACACGCACGCACGCATGCCCGCACGTGTACGTGCACACGCACGCATGCACGCACGTGTACGTGCACACACACGCATGCAAGTCAGATGCAACCCTCTATCGTGACAGTGTATATATATTGGATGTATATATATTGTGACAATTGGATTACTGATCACCGTTAACAACATGTGCATTTATTAATATCATATTATATCCATGCCCATACTGTAACAAAACCTGCAAAAATAATCACAAAGCCGTTCAATGCGATCTATCTGATCACCTTCCGATATTTGCACTAATTAAGAATACCAACATACACAAATCTTATCAAAAAATTAAACGGAAAGACACTGCACATATAGACTACACAGCATTCTTATCTGATCTGCAAAATGATAGTGAGGGAATCTATTTTTACAATGAAGAACTGGACTCCTCTATGAGTAATCTTATTACTGTAAACCACACTATCGATAAATATGCCCCAGCGAGAATATTAACAAGAAAAAAAACTAAGCGGACGAACAATCCATGGCTTACAAAATCAATTCACACTAAAAACAGAATGTTCACAACTCATTTCCTATCTAATAGTGGAGGTGCTCAGAAGCTTATACAAACAATATAATAATAATTAGCTAACTCACTTAAAGACAGCTGCCAAAAAATTACTTTAATACCATAATCATTAAATACAAAACAAACATGAGAAAGACGTGGCAGACAATAAATAAAATTGTTAAAATAAAAGATAAAAGACGAGTTGCTCCTGAGTTTCTTATAAGAAGTGACAATTCAATTGTCAGTAATTAACCCAACTCAAATTTGCAATACATTCAATGAACACTTTCGTAATGTCGGTGATAATCTAGCAGCTAAAATACCTATTGTAAATAAGCCTGTCTCTAGCTATCTGGGCAATACTAATCCTGAATCGATGTTTTTATTTCCTATCACAGAAAATGAAATTAAGGAAGTAATTACTAAAATGGATTCAAACAAGGCAAATGCTTATGATAACACACCCACTAATCTTAAGCTGAGCAGCACAGTTATTATACCGGATTAACTGACTAAAATATTCAACAGATGCATGGAGGAAGGTATTTTTCCTTCCTGCCTTAAAATAGCAAAAATCATTCTCATATATAAAACAGACTCGCCTAATATTCCATCCAACTATAGACAGGTCTATCTCGCTCTTATCACCTTTTGCAAAAATATTTGAAAAACTACTTTACAACAGACTAATTAAATTCTTGCAACACTGTAATGTATTAACACCTAACCAGTTTGGATTTAGAAAAAATCATTCTACGTCACTGGCTATCTCTAATATCTATGACAATCTCCTCTCAGCAATTGACGATGGCAAATATATACATGTGCAATTTTTCTTGATCTTTCAAAAGCATTTGACACAGTGCAGCACGACTCTTCTTTATAAAATGAACCATTATGGTATACGAGGAAATTCTCTGAAACTATTTAGAAACTACAAATCTAGATACATTTTCATCATCACACCTAAATATTAACTGTGGAGGGATAAATATCTGGAGGTGGAGGTGTAACTATCAGGGATCAACACTCGGACCTCTATTATTTCTAATATATATTAATGATCTTCCTAAATCAAGACTTTTTGCAAATGACACCAACCTATATCTTTATTTCTAGCAACAACATCACGAGCTTAAACACCCTTGTAAATCATGAGATTAACCGTATTGATGAGTGGATGGCTGCTAACTAGCTATTGATTAATTATACAAAAACGAAATACATGATAATTTCTAATAAGAAACATAGCGTTAATAATTTTAAAATCGAAATCAGATCCCATACCCTAGAACAAACCACTTCAATCAAATACCTCGGTATCTTTATTGATAACAAACTTAACTGAAATCCGCATATCAATAGCGTATCAAGCAAACTATCTAAAACAGCTGACATAATCTAACCAAGATATTATGTTGACACTCAGTCTTTATTAACAGTATATTACGCACTTGCTTATTCTTACTTACAATATGCTATCCTCAGTTGGGGATCTGCTTCAAAATCTGAGCTCAAACCAGTAATAACACAACAGAATAAGATATCAAATATCAAACTGATTAATTTTGCTACTAAATGGTCTCGAGCCTCTCCACTTTATCTCAAACATAACTTATTAAAACATAACATAATATATCTCTTGGAATTGGCCAAATTCATGTTCAAATTTAACACAAACTCACTGCCGGCAATATTTTGTAACTATTACCAAAAAACAACTGAAATCCATTTTTACTATACAATATATTCTCTATATTCCAATTATATAGATCATAGTTGATCACTACCGTATAGATCATAGTTGATCACTACCGTATAGATCATAGTTGATCACTACCGTATAGATCATAGTTGATCACTGCAATGATGATAATTCAACTGCATCACCGATCAAAACTGAACGCGACTGTATTAATAGTTCAAGTTTCCACAGATTTAATCAAAATTCAAAGATTCTCAGAATCTGGTCAATTTTATCTCATCGGTTTATTTATACTAAAAACATGAATACACGTTGCAGTATACATAAAAATACACATAACATAATTTTTAGTGGTATAATAGTAGTATTTTTGTCCGATAGGTGGCGCCTGACTATGTGGGCAGGTAAACATTTGTTCATCATTCCTGGAGTCTGTCCGGAAAGTCTGTGCATCAGTTGATGATATACAGAAATCTGTGCATCACTTCGTGATACCTAAGGTGCCTAAAGTGGATTTGCGCCCTACGTCCTACGCCCTACGTTAATGCCTGCGGTCGCGCTGTCAGTTCTGTCGATTTTAGAGGGTCTACCTCCACATTTTCATTTACGAAAATGACACAAGTCTCAATGGGACCCATGTTCTCTATCCTTGAACCGTATCATCACAACTGCAGCTGGAACCACAACTGCAACCACAACTGCACAACAGCAAACCCCTGATCCCGCATTAGCCGATTAGGTCCGCCAGCTCGCTAGTCGTATCCACCCCCGCATCCTTCTTTATATTGTCAAGGTATGTTCTCCCTGCCCTGGCGTCCCCACCCTGGCTCTGTGTCCATGGGAAGGCTCCCAGAGAACAGCTCTATCAGTCTATGGGCAAGGAGTTCTGGGACATATGCGTCTAAACGGGAATTGATCCGAGTTCGACCTGTGATTGGAGGATAAAAATAGACCCCGCCCAATCCCGCCGCATACGCTATTATGCTATGACCCGTAGGAACATGTACTAACTATCGTATGGAGCGAACGATTTGAATTACATTTCTATAAATTCTAGCTGTTATAGACACGTCTTAGCCTTAATCTCTGTGAATTTTGAGTCTATTGAAGCACGATTAGTCTAATTAATTAACAAATATGCACGCGCGGTATCGCTCATGGGCTAATACACGCGCGGCTATGACCGGTTAAACGAAACGTCACAAATTCTCACAGTCGGAGCAATTCCTCTGTTTAGACGCATGTGTTCTGAGTGCCTGTAGCAGTGGGCTGCCAGCTTCATACTCCTCATTGCGCTAACATTGTCACCGACCCGTGGCAGTCCACCATATAAGACGATGTTGGTTATGCGGTCCTGCCAGAAGATGCCTAGGACTGGTCGCAGCATTCGGGTGTAGCAGCCATTCAAGGAACTTTCAGTTACAGGTGTTAGGGTCCATTCCTCGCATCCGTAGAGGAGGATAGACTCTACTGTGGCCAGGAAGAACGAGATTTTTATATCGCGTGATATGTTTCAACTCCAGATCTTCATGCCATTAAGGGCATTCCATGCTTTTGCTTTCCTGGTTTTGATGTTGTTTTCCGTAGAGTTGACCCATGAACCGTGATATGTTTAAAGTCCTAATTAATTGACTTCCTTCAGCTCCCTACCCTCCATTGTTTTCAGGGAATGTGCTCTGCCATGTTGTAGCAGATGTGCTCTGTCTTCTTGGTGTTCAAACTTATGCAGCCCCACTGCTTTGCACTCCTCTTCCACACAGGCTAGTAGTTCCTGTGCCTGTTGTACCTCGTCAGACATCAGCGCAATGTCATTCGCAAAGTCCAGGTCCGTCTGTATATCACATTTGGGTAAAGCAGGTCCGTCTGTATACCACCTTTGGGTAACGGCGCGACCTACTCGCAACCTTCTTGCGACCTTCGGTGAACCCGAGCTCGGCCTCACGCCCGCTGATCATTGCCCTGCGCAGCGCAAAGTCATGAACGATGATGATCGAGAATGGAGCCAATGTATCGCCCGATTTCTGATATCAGTTAGATATATTAATGTTTTAAAATCTATCTTCCCCGTTTTTCTACATCCATGGGATTAAAAACACTAAAATATCGAGGTGTGAAACTTTGGGCTTCCCTCACCCATAAACTAAAAATGCTTAACCTTTTCAACTTTGTTAAAACTTACAAATACCGTCTCATATCGAATTACTAATGACTACTTGCAATAACTACTATAGAGGGAAATAGCCACAGGAGTTCATTTTGTTCATTTTCTTTTGTATTATAGTCAATCTTTTGTCTATGGTCAGCGTCAAAGTTCGTCGATGATAAATAAATGATAAACGGATGAATAGGTGTTAAAGAATGCTGTTGGTATAAGCGTTACACTGGGCCTTTACAAACTAAATGTATAGTTCAGTACTGACATACTGTTGGAAATCAAAAGCAAAACTAGAAAGTACGTATGAAACGCCGGTCAAAAACATCGATCGTAATGTATGCTCAGCTGGCGGGAACCTATTGTTAATCCCGAATGACCCATGACCTGGGCAAACTCGCGCATGCGCAGTTGTAATGCCGAACTCGCTTATAAGCGATCGAGTTCGGTATCTCTCGCGCAACGAACCATGGGAAATGTCAAAGGTCATTCGGGATAAACAAGTAACGTTGCGAACTCAGCGCTGTATAAACTGTGTGTAAACGTAACGTTTTCGGTCTGAGTTTTCGTCTTCTTAGTATCCTATATTTGTTATGGCTGATAATATCCAATATAAATTTTCCACCATCTTCCTTTATTTCTAAGTGGATCGCATCACGTTATGCATAATTGCGGCTCTACATTTTGTCACATCACGAACATACGCAATGAGGAAAATATTTAAGAGGGAATGGTTGGTGTGCACGTTATTGTTGTCCCCGTTGTTGTCCCTATGGCCGTCGTTACTTCGGTACACGTAAAGAAAACCTCCAGTGCCAGTATGCCCGTACAGCCATTGTTGGCGCAGCTGATTTTCGCCCCTGAAAATTCAGATGAATGAAATAATAACAATAATAAAACAAGGCGTATAAGCACCATAGATTGGGCTTTTTTGGTTAGAATTTTGAATGCATGCATGGATGGATGGATGGATGGATGGATAGATGGACGGACGGACGGACGGACGGATTATTATTAATATTATTATCAACTTTAAGTTGAAGACTGACAAGAGCTGATGTAATAACTAATATTATATATATTGACTATATATAATGTAGCTCTTTGGGTCCAACCTAGCCACAAGTTCCCATCTCGCTTAACACTAGTCGGAGAGCCTGGTCGGTTTGGGTCCAACCCTACTAGTTTAGCACCCCTGATCAGTTTAGACTTCAGCGCATATGCGAAAACACGTTTGTGGGGTCCCAGACTATCCTTGATCCCACTCATCTGCAAAGCTCATGCTGTATTATGTATGTTTTTTTCATATACAGTAGAAGTCCAAAAATTCGGATGCCATAAATCCGGACCACCCGAGAACCCAGACTTTTCGAAAACTCTAAAACCTTAAATTTAGCTTTTTTTTGTAGTGAAAAGTTTACATTTTTGTAAAGTGTTGACTTTATTTTTCTTTAAAACTGCTCGTTTTGATAAATGAAGCATGCTGTATTTGCTAATGAATAAACTATCAAAATTTACCTCTTAATCTCTTCTTTTTCTTCCTTAAATTTGAATTTTAAAAGTACCCCCTGATGATCCGGAAAATCCGAAAATACGGACCGACCCAATACATGAGCAGTCTGGATTTTTGGACTTTTAACTGTAATAATAAAGTTGGCCCGACCAGGCTGCACAATTAGTAGGTATGGCATATAACTAGTGACAAGTGAAAAGTGACTAGCGCCGAGTTCACACGGAGCGAAACAATCCGGGTCGAAAACGAATGCGTGTCAAATGCGTCCCGGGTCGAGCGTTCACACGGACGTTTTCTCGGTAACGAGAACGAGTAAGTCTCGAAAACGACCCGAGTGCTGGTTTATTTTTTTCGTGTGAATGCGTACTGGCACACGACCCGGGACAGAATAAGTACAGCGGTAAAGTCGCCAGTGTCGAGAGCCAAGTTTGATTGTTTAATTCGCATTGTTCACTTGATTGTTCGCTTGGACGCATTGTATTTTTTTCTCAGCTCGCAACTCGCAGCTCGCATATCAGGCAACTCGCATAGCGTCGTGTGAACGCTCTCTTCAACAACGCTCCATGTCGTTTTTGACCCGGGTCAGTCTCGGATCGTTTTCCGACCGGGGACGAACGCTCCGTGTGAATGCGGCTTAGGACTGAATGATGTATCGGTTTAGCACATAACATGATAGCGCTCTCCCCGTGTAGCACTTTGCTTTGACCTTCAAAATAATGTTATAAATGTGAAATTCACCAGTAGATAGCATCTATAGGCAGCAGGGCTGAAGAAGCCTATTGCACAAAAATGAAAATTAGTTACTAAAGAAAATTACCAAAGTTTTAATGCATGTGCAACATCGACTATGTTGTTAATGCGAAAAAACCACTTATTCAAAGTATTAAAGTGTACTTGTGTCATTATTATGTGGAAGTAACCTTTCTACACAGATCATATTGTACTATTCATGGCTAGACCAACCTGTAAATGATTGATCTTTGTTTGCAGCTCTGAACATGGTTTACCTCATGTAAACGGTAACTCATGTCAATCTTCGCCACGTTTAGACGAGTCCTGTATAAGGGAGGAGTTGTGGCTCTGTGCGTGGTGCAGTACGGATGCATTGCTCACTGTGCCCTCGAGTATGGCGCTGACTTTGTGCTGGTTTGTATGCCTATATATAATTACCTCATTGATGGTTTGATTCATTAATACAAACTGACTAAGTAACCAGTTAATGCTTGCTGCCTATGCAAAAGTTATGTGCGCATTTCATGTTGAACAAATTTCATATTGCATGCATCCCTCTCTTCTATGAAGTAATGGAAACAGATATCAAAGTTGTATAGTTTTTATATGTGCGAAAGACCAGACTTAATTGCTCCATTAAATTCCTGTTGGTATTAAAGGCACCCGGCAGATAGGTGCGATATGATATGACTACTAGGCACTTAGGATATGACTACTAGGCACTTAAAAAAAAAAACACCTAACCCTAACCCTAAAAAAAAAAAAAATTAAATTAAATTAAAGTGCCTAGTAGTCATATCATATCGAACCTTTCTGCCTTCTGCGTATTAAAGCCGGTGCTGTGCTATATTGTGCGATTATATCTGGGCATTAGAACTGATTGAGTGATTGTGCCGTTACTATTTGCAGTGTTCAGGACCATCCATGGAACCAACCATTACAACCAGTGACATTGTTTTGACTGAACACATAACGACAGCCCTTAATAGGACCAAACGGTAAACTGTTTGTTTGTGCTTCGGGTGCAAATATTTTTTTAAATATAGTTCTACAATTAAGTAACATTAAAAAGTGAAACCGGGCAACAAAATAACAAAAAATGGCAGATGTCGGGAACTCAAAAAAGCCTTACAGGTTAGAAACATGGTGCACTATACAGTACACGCATAAAATGGGAGAGAAATTTCCTCACAAATATTTGTGCATCTTTCTATTATGTAATAATTATATAATGAAACACTTGTCAAATATTCTGAGTGCAAAGTAAATATTTATTAGAACTACATCTTTCTCTTTCTCCCCCTCGCCATCTTTTCTCGCTCCCTCTCCCTCCCTCTATCTCTCTCTCTCTTTCTCATACATTTGGGGTGTCTGACGTCACCCCTCAAGTAAGATCACTTGCAACTATTGGAACAGTGCTCTCGCAGATACTTAAATAAGTGGCAGCACCACATTGTACGTATGGTCTGTTTTTTACTGCAGTGGAGATGTTGTGATAGCTAGGTCCCCAGTGGATCCAAGGCAGCACATCTGCAAGCGGGTTGTGGCGGTTCCAGGGGACAAAATCAGCAAGGGCTTTTTCACTGAATATGTAAGTGGAAGGCATCATCTATATAATGTAAAGGAATATAATTGGTAAGGATTTCGAAAACCCATGTCCACAAAGTGCTGTGCACCCCTCATTGCTGCTGTTATCTTATGATTTATTCAAGCATCGTTATTTAAATTATTGTTCACTAAATATTCCTTGCCGATAATGTTAAAGGTGAGCAGATTATGGATCTTTTTGAGTTTAGTGGAGTTTTAATTATGCCACACCTATTTTCCAGTTTAGTTACCTAACACTCATTGATTGTTGTTAGCTATATATCAATAGGTAAACATATACGCGATGGTACTTTTATTGCAAGGTATTGCAATGCAATACTCGAATAAGGTTTATATTGTCATTTACTTTAACTGACTGCTTTATAATGTGTCTTATATGATGTTTCTTTCAGGTACCAAGGGGACACGTCTGGTTGGAAGGTGACAACCATAATAACTCGACCGATTCCAGAAGTTATGGCCCTGTTCCAGAGGCTCTCCTGCGAGGAAGAGTTATATGCAAGGCAAGAATCCACCAGCATGTCTATTTACATCTAAGAATAGGAAAACCTAAATTATTTTAATTTAGACGAGTTTACTCCTTTAAATTTCATAAGTTTACCAATAATAATCGAATTGAAATTGCGGTAACTCATAAGTACTGTGTAGCATATCGTATTCTGTGCGTTTCTCGTCATGCGCTCGTTCGCAGGGAACTCTCTCTCTCTCTCTCATTCTCGAGAATGCATTTCATATGTCTATATGTAATACTACTACTACTTTCTACTGCTGCTGCTGCTGCTGCTGCTGCTGCTGCTGCTGCTGCTGCTGCTGCTGCTACTGCTACGGCTACTACTACTACTATACTACTACTACTACTACTATTACTACTATTACTACTACTACATTCTACTAAGTAAGAGCAACAGTGATGGGGGCATGCCTTCTGTTTTACCCACGATCGTTCCGATCGAATTTTTTACCGAATAGCTTCCCTGCTTCACTGGTCTTGCAGGTGTGGCCATTGCGGGATGCTGGATGGCTATCTGCACGACAGTAGACCCCGGCGCGAACGTGGTACGTGATTCTGAGTGGCAGGTCCGCGTACAAACCCCGCCGGCATTGGAATCTCCGTGGTGACGAGCGTGTGCGATAGCGCGCCCCGCGGCACGATGAGAGCTGTCGTCGGATATCACCGCGGTGATTCGAGAGAAGGCAATATATATAGCCAGCCGTGCCGTGATGCGAGCGAAAGAAGTCGTGCTGTCCCGCATGCTGTCCCGAAGATATGTGCACGAGTACTGCCTCGTTCTTACTCATCCATGTCGTGTCACGAGAATGTTTGTTGGTGTCAGAGAGTTTGGCATAGACTTCGCTTCTACTTCAGTGTTGTTGCCTTTCAGGGTGGGTAAACATTATTGTCAACCTAAGGGATGCTTTTGTTTGCACATTAGGATAAACCCTGCTAGCAGAACATGGGGTAGACCTGTTTGGATATGCTTGGTGTATATATTGACGATTTGGGCAGGATAATAACTTCAATTAGACCCGTGTCTGTGTGAGTACCTTGGAGTTTGGTGCAGTAACGCTCTGAAGTAATTTATTCTAGAAAAGACGTGTGTAACGCGAAATTCCGTAACGTGAATCCAGTGTGCCCATTGACTTCAATGATATAATTAGAGATGCATTCTGAGGCAGTTGAACATGCAACTTTTTCAGTAGAAATCCCCGGTCGTTTTTTGAAAATTTTGTAAGAAGGAATTTGTATTTCATATCCTGAGTTTAGTGCACAAAATTTACCATTTATTTTTTATCAAGTAAGCATTGTCCCATATTTTGTGGTAATAATATACAAATTATACGTTGGCGTTAAATTTTGGCAACCTAGGTGTAATGTATTGTTTCATGATATTAATATTGTCCATACTAGATGGCGCTAGTTGTTATCTCCGGAGGATAGAGCGGCGGAATAGCGAAGGACCGGAGAAATGATGACACTGAATTGTCAGTTGTGTTTGTTATACTTATTATTTCACAATAAATCTATGTGAATACATCACACTAGGTTATCGTGACACGGGATGTTACAGTATATGGGCAGACCCTGGATAAGAATTTTGGGCAAAGTCTATGGTGCACCTCGAGATAGCCAAATCATCAAGCATGCTTTAGTTTACCAATCCAAAAACGGTTGGCATCAACATTTCAGATATTGCCGTTTGAACACAAGACGTGAAATATAGCTATAAATATAGTGAAATATACCACACAGTGTTCAGGTGAAATACATCATCCATTCACGGCTCAGAAATGTTGAGCTAAAGATTGGGGCTTTGCCAAACTTGTGTTTCCAGTGGTAAAACTCAATACTGTTTCATGGTTGCTGTAACTAAGAGTCAAGTGCAACAGTGAAAGCGAGCAAAGATTATGTGTTTTAAGTTTTTATTGACAGGATGTGAAACGAATGGTACAACTCGGGTAACTTCTAAAACAAGTGAACGTTTGAGCAAACCTTTGATATGAAACGCACACTTTTACGAACTTTTAGAATAAATAATTGTTATAATATATTACTATCATGATTGTTTCTTATGTTACACCTGTCGGAACTTGAAGCTACAATAATGGCTCAGATTTATGTTATATACAAAAAGTCTTATACGTCTTTGGTCGACAATAATACTCGGCATCGCAATCACTGGTAAATATGTATCCTGTTGGTTATTAACTATATTTAAAATGAATTAAAAACATATCTTAACACGACATCCACGTATTCACGATGATTATAAAGAACAATTAGAACGTCCGTGCATGCTATCACCACAGAGTGTAGCGTATGTACACACACTTATACGTAATTACTTCATATTAAAAATCGTGTATCAGTGTGACGATTGTTTTGCCCTTCACACACCTGAGGTTAGAACGTTTCGAATAGTGCATAACGTAGCTTAATGTAATTAATTACGCATTATCGTAATGAGAGATGCCGAATTTAAACGTTTTTGTAATGTTCCCGATGGATGGATAAGTGCAGGTGTTTATATATTGCTGTTATAATACTGTCCCACATGTATCCGACTTGCGCGTAATCACGCACACTCACACGCACTCACACACACTCGCGATCACACACTCTAACACAGTCACTTGCACCCACGCACTCACGCACGCACGCTCACACGAGACGCACGTGCATACATAAAATCTCATGTACGCCTATAGTTACTGTATATTACATCTACATGCACAAGCACAAGTATCATCTATGTCTACAATAGTTCATCACCGACGACAACACAAATTCACAATGAAACGTATGCCTTTGGTTTTCTTACAAAACATAAAAGCTCTTTCGAAGCTGTCTCGGACAGTTGCTGCTAACGGAGAATGGATGGATGGATGGGTGGATGGATGGATGGATGGATGGGTGGATGGATGGATAAATGGATGGATAAATGGATGGATAAATGGATGGATGGATGGATGGATGGATGGATAAATGGATGGATAAATGGATGGATGGATGGATGGATGGATGGATGGATGGATGGATGAATGGATGGATGGATGGATGAATGCATGCATGGATTGATGGATATATGGATAGATAAACGAGTAAGTAACGTAGCAGACGGCTGACAGTATGCAGGAAACTACGATAATGAAGGTAGGAACCACAAAGCGTACGCTGGATGTGAATAGAACAGAATGATATATAGTGTCTTACCACAATAGGAATTTTGCATGCATCTACACTCGTACGTCCCAGTGGTGCTAACTCTGTGGCAATTCTGATGACTCACATCCCCTCGTTTACAGTTGACTAGGCGGTCTCCCGCATTGGGAAATCCAGCTGGGATCACAGCATGGTTACACAGATTACTACCTGGTGCTAAAACAAAAAGTGAAGCGATATATTATAGTGAACCGATTTACAGCTACAACGTCGCTACAACAGTTGGATTTTGATGTATTGGCAATCATTTAGTTTCATAGATAGTCAATAAAACATTTTATCTGAGATATTTATGCTGAAATCAAATTTAGTACATTACTATGTCATTAATTATATATTAATGCCTGTTGTTGGGGGCACTATGCTCTCATAGTGTTGCTTTGGGGGGTTTGCTATTTCTTCCCAAAGCAACACAATGACAGAATAGTGCTCCCAACAACAGGCATTAATGTTTTTAGTGCATCACATGACTTTGCAATCTACTTGGCAAATATGAAGTGAATAAGACAAAGTTTCTTAAACGAACAATTTTGATGTATTGGCAATCATTTAGTTTTATAGATAGTCACTAAAACATTTTATCTGAAATATTTATGCTGAAATCAAATTTAGTACATTATTATGTCATTAATAAGTGTTAGTGCATCACATGATAAATCGTTGAAATTCCATTGGATAACGTCGCAGGTACTATAAAACAATAGTGCCCGCCTGAGCGACGCATTGTTATTATAACACATTCACTTTATATTTGCCGAGTAGATTGCAAAGTCATATGATGCACTAAAAACATTAATGCCTGTTGTTGGGAGCACTATTCTGTCATAGTGTTGCTTTGGGAAGGAATAGCAAACCCCCCAAAGCAACACTATGAGAGCATATATAACTATCATCGGGAGCTAAAATGCGGTTAATAGCGAGCGACTTTAGCGAACGGAGGTTCGTGAAACGCGTCCTCTGCTATTTAGCAGACAACTCGGGAGTTAGCGGAGGAGATAGCAGAGAAAATAGCGAACGGACGTTCGTAAAGCCCCCCATGCCCCCCTCTTCGCTAGCTACGGCCCTGCTGCTCCGGTGAGGGGTCACAGCATTGACACATGCAAGCACATTTGCATTTATTTTAGCCTGAGCGGGATCAAGTGATCCAGATCAGACGGATCCGTCACAAACAGCTGCAGCAGGCCCACATTGTTTCGACTACTATATATATCCACCTACTGTATTTTGCTTAGAACAGAATTACCTGTATCTATTTGGCAGTAATGGCCCATGGTTGCCCTTTGGTTAGTTTAGCTAGTGCTATATATATTTCTTGATACTCTTACATAATTATATTCCGCTAAAATGAGCATATATATCAACGACTAATACATCAATGTAGCTAGCGGAGGTACGAAGCAGCTGCCCCCCCCCACCCAGAGAAATTGTTGTAGTTTAATTCGCATGGTCAATGGCGAATTATTCACGGTCACCTGCCCAGGACGCAGCCTGCACGTGGCTTTGCACCTCCACGAAAGATGGGTTTGCTACGCCCCTGATGATAAATTATGTACAATGCCTATCAGGGAATTTGTAATTTTGTAAAGACTAAGGGTGAATACAGTCACTTATATAGGTCGTATAATTTACGTACCTGTACAGACTCCGCCAACCTCAGTGAATATGGGATGACATGCACATGCAATACCATTATGACAGTATGAGTTCGGATCCATAGCCGTGCACGATGCGTCTGTGCAACCAACAACACACATGAGATTATCGTCGCATATTTCCCCGGTGGCACAGTCCGTGTCTATGATGCAATCGACGCAGACTTTGTTCACACATCTAGGAAGCCCAACGACGTTGACGCAGTGCGAATCCATGTTACACTGCTCACATGTTCCGCTAGTGCAGGCCGGTAAATTCGCATTAATCGCCGTACATTCTGCATCATTTTGACACGCAACACACACACCGTTGCAGCATACTGGTGTTGCTGCAGTCGTGCAGTGCGTGTTTGTTGAACATGCGGCACACGTGCCATCAACACACGCAGGCAAACTCGCATCGGTACAATCCCCATCATCTTGACATGCTGACCAGGTTCTCTACGACTGTTTCACGTAGCGAGAAACGAGAAGGTAATTTGATGGCTGTCTCAGATGTAACGGAGCCATGGAGGCCAAGTTGACATCATTCAGTTAAATATTCGCGCGTGAAACGAGGGCCGTATTCCATCCTATGTACGACTGCGGCCGTCGCTAGCGCTAGAATTGAGGAAAGTGTCATTGCCTGCATCTAAAGCCCGGCGCACACGTGAGTAATTTTACTCAAGTAAAATAATGTATGCGTCAAAATACTCACGTGTGCGGCGGATTTTCGTTGAGTATTTTGACGCATGCATCAAGAAACTCAATATCAAACGTATTGGACAATTTTTGACTCGTGCGTCAAAATACTCAACGTGTGCGCGCTAGTTGCGTAAATTTACTCAACACTGGTACTCACAGCGCATGCGTTTAAATCATTGTGCGCCCCGTATTGGCGCGATCTGCATTACCACTTACACCTGGAGTAATTTTAATCACGTGTGCGGCGAACGCTGAAAATATTACGCGTGAGTATTTTGACGCATGCATCATTTTACTTGAGTAAAATTACTCACGTGTGCGCCGGGCTTAAACACGGCAACGAGACTAACCGTCGCTGTTACGCTAGGCTTGGCGTTTCATCCTATCTGGTACTTGGCAGCTGACCTTAAGCTGGCTAATGCTACATACGGTCAAGAGCTTATAATACCTAATAAATAATAACTATAATTATAATAATGATAATAGCTAATAAGATATTATAAGCTCTTGATACGGTATAACGGACGGGTGGTGTGTTATGGGAGTAATCATTACCTATTATCATCATTATCTATAATCATTATTATCATCATCTATGGCTTCAGCGATTAGCTTCATCTATAGTTGTCGGTGGAGTGCGACAGATAGATAATCCAAATCCATCGCTCTGCCCCCGAGTATTCCCCCCCCCCAAACGAGACCCTGTCTCGGCTCGACTTCTATTATGACTTATAGTTTTCCCCCACTGATTCCGAACCCCTATCATTGATTTGCCCCCTTTCCCCAACTAAACTCCCTTTCTCCTGACTCAATTCTCCACGACTCAAGACGCGCACCCAAGATTCATCCAGCGCTACACTAGTTGCTGACAGTGAAATCTCCTCTTTCAGGTTTCATATAATTCTGCCCCCCCCGGTGATGACGCCGCAAGGTTTATCACTCGTAAGAGGGAAATTCCGATCCATATTATAATAACCCCCCCCCCCCTAGTCTACGTTCTATTCGTGTCCGCTGTTCTTGCGTTCTATCCTTGTCTTCCATCCTCTTGCTTGTGAGAACGAAGTTTTCCTCGTCTCCGGCATTTGCGTACATAATTCCGTCGGCTGTAGGGTGTCGTCGGCTGCATGCGCGGCAGCTCGTCGCCGTGGCTAGTATTTGTAGACGGCGTCGTCGT
This sequence comes from Priapulus caudatus, assembly GCF_000485595.1. NCBI lineage: Eukaryota > Metazoa > Priapulida > Priapulimorpha > Priapulimorphida > Priapulidae > Priapulus > Priapulus caudatus. The sequence goes on along the minus strand of NW_014577169.1, from coordinate 370,312 downwards.
TAGCTGGTTCGTAGCCGTCCCGCCGTATGCTGCAGCAGAGCATAATCGCCAACACCATGCCTAGAAACTAAACACGGAAGGTAACGTGTTAACTCAAGGCTGCACGGGGATTCCACAATGGGATATCCGCCACGTACTCGTCTCTAACGATGTGTAATATTACATACCGATAACCGTGTCGACAGTCACGTGAATGTGACCTATATACGTGTAACTAGGGACGCACACTTTTTTCTGAACGCATTCGTACGACGCAGACGATGAGTAGTTTTAATGATCGCTCCATGAGTATAGAGACACGAGAAGCTGCTATTCGTCCGATATAGCTGACAATAAAAACCGTTTGCTGCTTTCGCAGTATACAGCCGCGTATACACAATGGGCTGAAAATCGTTGTCTGCATCATTTAGGATTTGTGACTCTCGCTCGTGTTTCACTCTAACTACCAAAACTTAGTATTATATCAGGAGTTAATAATAATATATTATATTATTATTCACTCCTGATTGTATGTATAGCGCCGAATTAATAACTAACTAGCGAAAACAGTTAGTGCTTAGAAGTATGCCATGCTGTTAATTGAATATAGGGATATTGTCGCTCGCATGAGCTCTGTTATAGACAGATGGCTGTATAGCATGCAATAGGAAAATATTCCGTTGTCCATAACCGACGTCTTGGCATTGTGCACCATCTCCGCCAAGACATTGTATCGTATCCAGGCAGCTCCCTCCAATGGGGACATCTTTTTTAAGTTTAAACGTTTTAATTAATTAAGAGTCAATCTAACTCGATACAATCACGTAATATATCACGTATAATTTGGTGGCGGTCCATTTCATATTTACTAAACAGTAGCTCAGATGCAACCCTCGTCAGAGTAGGAAAGAGACTCCTCCACCGGGTCTCATTGACATAATTGTCACCCTCCCCACTCTCTACCACCGACCATTCACTCGTTTCACTGCTTCCCATCAGTGGGTAAAACACAAAATAGCTATACTATCTCTTAATTACGGATTAATTTTGTCTCATTGTTTTTTGTGTGTATGTATAATAGACGTTTTCTACAAATAAGAGATCAAGTGAATTTATATGCTGTATATGTAAACGTTAGGCAAATAAAGGTTAATATAGGTTATAAGCAAATAAGCAAAGCTAGGTTATAAGCAAATGAAGGTTATAAGAAGCTAACTCGCGTCTTTTTTCTATTTCTTGTGGTGGGGGGAAATTGATTCCGATTGGGAACATTGCTTCCCTTAACGCTGTGGTTTACCGTAACGTAACGGCGATGATGAGCGTGAGACTGTGCTTGACATGTTCACTGAGATCAGTACCGCAGGCAAATTACACGCGTGGCTACAGGGACTTGATTCAAGTACACGGTTAGATCGCATTACCTGGCAGAAAATTCTTCAAGTTGAAGTAACGTCCACATTCGGATGCCGCTTTCTGGTGGCTGTCGTAAAAAAACACAGACAAATCCAATATTAACATACCCACATATCGTTAATTAGTAATTATGAACGCATATGGTTTTTCGTTATTCTAAGTGATCTATCGCTGTTATTTTGCGTTGTCTAATGCCCAGTATCCGCCCGACGTAAATTTTACTTAGTGTTTTAAGCCAGCAAACGTCAATGGTATGCTTACTAAGCTGAGGTGTATCCCATCGGTAGATGACATTTCACTTCGAAGTCGAGATGTCTTGGTGTCGATGCCCCTCGACATAGGCTTGGTAGATTAAACTTGTGTGAATATGGTTCCCACTCGATAACCAACAAATCCCACACTCTGATGTACTTTCCATAGACATCAGCCTGTAGTTCGAATCGAAATAACGAAATAAGATCATTCTTTCTGATCGCTTTCGGATTGAAGTTCATGAGATTGCTGACGCAATGGTGGTAGTAGTATAAACGTTTTTATGCAGCCGGAGTGTACATGGAGGCAGAAATTGTATGTGGGGAAGCAGCGGGAGTATATTTATGCAGGGAGGCAGCATATGTGCAGGGAGGCAGCATGATGGACAAGGAAAATTTGTTTCACATAAGCAAAACCTCGATATGACCTACTGCTTCCATCCTTCCTCTGCTTCTCTCCAGTACAATTCCCATCCTAATCATGTACGCTCCTCCTCCGTCGCCTCCACTTCTCCTACATCCTTTCTCTTTAAAATCTTCATCATACAAGCCTTTTCCTCCTCCACCATTCTACTTTGCACTAACCGTGCGATAATCAGATCAGCCGCTTCTCTTGTATCTTCTCCCCATCTTCTCTTTCTACCACCGCTCCCTCCATACTCTTACCTCCGTCCCTCCTTTTGCTACCTCCTCACATTTCCTGAGCGCTAAATCATTCCCTACATGTTCTCCTATACTTCTTCCAAATTCTCCAACCAATTTTGCATATCCTTCTTTGTCAAGCTTTTTTCCGCCGTCCTATCCCTGCTTCTCACACGGCCTTCTTACCATTTCCAAACTCTTTCATCTAATTAAGACTGTCCGCTCAGTCCAGATTTACCGCTATTCTTCGCCATCTTTCTCATTCCTTACTCATTCATACGGCTCCTGCTGCTGCCGCTCTCGAATTTTTCTTTACCGGAATTTGCACGAGCTCTACTACTTGAGAGGTTTACTATTTGTGACCACTTTATCCTGTTACTAATTTTTCGTATGATCAATGTTCCTGTGAAAAAATTTTGTCTGTAAACCAAGCTTCGACGGTGGGCCAAGTTTTTTCCTGTTTTAAAATTTATTTCGTGTTGCTTAGGTTTCCTTGTGACGCAGTTTTCATGTGACTAATTTTCGCGGGATTACGCAGGAAGCGGATACATATTCAGAGCAGCTTTAGTGGCATTGCTTCTCCCATGCTGCTGTATGAGAGTCAGTTTGTGTAATGGTTTCCTAATTCACGGTGCATTGATCTAGCCAAGCGCCCATTATACTTCTGCCGCCCTTCAGTCTCGCTGCCTCCAGATTACTTTCTCCTGTTTTGCCACCTACATCAATTACTGCGCAATATCTGCAATACACTACGTGCCTGCCCCCTGCAGCACCCAATGCGCTGGTAAAACCATGCTTCCTCCGCAACACTCATCTGCTGGACCCCCCATGCACACACATGCCTGGCTCCCTGCACACACATCTGCCTCCTGCACACCCGTGCTGCCCCCTGCACACCCATGCTGCCTCTCTAACACACATGCTGCCTCCTGCACACACATGCTAGCCATCCCTGCACACATGCTGCACTCCGCTGCACACACATGCTGCCCCCTGCACACCCATAGCTGCCTCCCTACACACATGCTGCCTCCACTGCACACACAGATGCTGCCTCCCTACAACCACCCATGCTGGCCTCCCTAGCACACGACCATGCTGCCTCCCTGGCACACAATAGCCTGGCCCTCCCTGCACATCGCCATGCTAGGCACTCCCTGCACGACCCATGCTGCCCTCCCTCACACACGATGCTGCCTCTTAGCACCCCTGCTGCCCCTAGCACACACATCGCGCTCCTTGCACACAACCAGCTGGCCCACTGCACACACCATGCGCTGGCCTACCTTGCACACTCAATAGCTGCTCCACTGCAACACACATGCTGCCCCCTGCACACTCATGCTGCCTCCCTGCACACATGCTTCATCCTGCACACTCAAATAGCTGCCTCCTTGGCACACTCGTGCTGCCGTCCATTGCACACTGTGCTGCCCCCTGCACACCCATGCTGCCCTCCCTACACACATGCTGTGCCTCCTGGCACCACCGACAATGCTGCCTCCCTGCAACACATGCTGGGCCTCCCTGCACACACATGCTGCCCCTCTGCACACAGCCCATAGCTGCCTCCCTACACACATGCTTGGCCTACCCTGCACACACATGCTGCCTCCCTTTGCACACCCATGCTGGCCTACCCTGTACACACATGCTGCCTCCCTACACACATGCTGCCTCCCCCTGCACACCCGAGGCAGCCGTCCCTACAACACATGCTGCCTCCCTGCACACACAATGCTGCCTCCTCTGCACACATGCTGCCTCCCTGCAGCACACATGCTGCCCCTGCAGCAACCGCATGCTCCCCCTGCACACGCCATGCTGCCCCCTTGCACACACCTGCTGCTCCCTGGCACACATCATGCTGCCGCCCTGCACACACCATGATGCCTCCTACACACATGCTAGCCTCCCATGCACCACCCAATGCTGCCTCCCTGCACACTCCATTAGCATGCCTCCTGCACACGCACCATAGCTGCCTCCCTGCACAGCCCAATGCTGCCTCCCTAACACACATGCTGCCTCCGCCCCTATGGGGGGGGCAAAAAAAAAAAACACCAAAAATGCTGCCTCCCTGCACACCATGCTGACTCCACTGTCACCACGAGCCATCGCCTCCCTGCACACACATGATAAGCCTCCCTGCACACGCAAAATGCTAGGCCTCCCGCCTGCAAACATCATGCTGGCCTCCCTGCCACAACGGCCATGCTGGCCTCACCTGACACACATGACTGCCTCCCTGCACACAACATGCTGCCTATACCCGCACACATGCCTGGCCTCCCTGCACACACATGATGCCAGTCTGCTGCACAGCTCATGCTGGCCCTCCCTGCACCACACATGCTGCCCCCTGCACACACACATGCTGCCGTTCCCTGCAACACACCAGCTGGCCATACCCTGCAACACCCATGCTGCCTCCCTGCACACACATGCTGCCTGCCCTCACACT
>NW_014577169.1:359212-364212 GCF_000485595.1 Priapulus caudatus | reverse complement strand
GAAATGTATAAAGTTTACTACCAAGGTCTTAATGTTTCTCTAATCTCTTTCGCCTAATATTGCCGATAACTTTCTGTAAATGCCGTTCATATGCTGTTCTGCAACACATGAGTACACCGCACGCACGCCGCTGCGCACAAACAACAAGAATAAAGAACTCTTTATTCTTGTTGTTTGTGCACAAGAGTTGTACCAGGGCCGTATACTTCACTTATAATCGTATTCTTCTACTTATTACTACCTCACTTAATTTCGTATTCTATTACCTATTTCTACTTCACTTATTCCTGCATTAACCGCGCGCGTGTGTGTGTGGGGGGTGTCGTGATGGACAACGATGAGCTGTGGAGGTTACACAACGGTTTCACAACAAGTTCTGCCACGGCAGTGAGACACAGCGCTGGGCCTATAAGCGACTCCCTCGCTCGTATGCCGCACATCGCGTTTCCGCGTCGCCTTATATGTCAATGTCACTCAAATATAGACATCAGATCGTTGACGATACCATTATATCGCCGATGATCGATCAATTGATAATAATATTGAATATATTGGAAAATATTGATAATAATCGATTAATACCTGAAATATCGCGATGCTGACTCCAGCGCCAACGACAACATCGAGGTTCTCCCTAAAGTACGTGCCAAGACTCGGACTGCAGCCCTGCAATGGAAACAACATCTCCATGCGAGAGGGAACGAAAAGTTGTGAAGTGTCAAGTGTCGCGGTCCGGTCCCGTTCAGAGCCGTGTATAGAGATATCTCTTTATACGGCTCTGATCCCGTTGACTCCGATTGCCGGTGGCGCTATCTATACATGCATCGTTGTCGCCAACCCTGAAGGCAGAAGTTGACCGCACAGAGAGAACGTTGTTCTACCATCTATCTATCTATCTATCTATCTATCTATCTATTTGTCTGTCCGTTTTTTAATACGCGAGCTTTCAAGACTTACATCTCTTCAACAGGTTTTCAGCCGACATTGAATTGATTTCAGCATGTTTGCTGAAAGCCTGTTGAAGAAATGTACGTCTCGAAAGCTCGCGTATTAAAAATTTAAACACCTTAACTTATTATTTGATTTTTTGTTTGTTTGTTTGTCTACATGGGTGTTTGTGTGTGATTTTACTTCTATCCATTTGTCCCTCTGTTGTGCTCTATCTTCGCCTTTAGCCATCTACGCCCAAAGATTCTTCTTGCCACCTTCTCTTGCCACCTGTATCCATCTTCTCTTCATTGCTCTCTCCCTGCATCAACATCCATTCTTCTGCCCTCGTTCTTCTCACTCACCCGCGCCACCTACTCCTTTCCCCAAACCTTTACCCATCATCTCTTCCCCCTTCCTGACTTCCTCCTCGTCCCTATACTACCCCCTCTCTCTTTTCATGTTCCACCCTCCCTCTGCTTCCACTGCCCCCACCCCTCTACGCGTTAATTAGGTGAGCGGCGCTATCGACCTGTACTTTTTTTTTCATCTAACTAACAAAGCATCTCTATCGACATGCAACCAGGCAAACGTGGACGGTTATTCCATACGCGCTTAGATCACTACGTCGGCTGCCGACCGTGGCCGACGTAACGAGAGGCGGGTCAGCATGTTGTCGGCAGGAGCGTCGACTAGCGTGTTAGTAGCCGATAGATAGAGAACACTGTTAGTAAGAAAACATGGCCGCGATCGGCCGCGGCGTCTGCCACGAATGCTCTTAGTTACCGAGACTAGCCGCTCCACGCGCCGGCTAGTAATAGCTGTACTTGTCTTGCTTCGTCTTTTCCGCTAATTGCACGCAGAATATCGCCGTTATAAAGGCGCCGATGAACTGGCGGAGAGAAATTAAAGCTTGAAGCTGAAAGCAGTGTGTGTGTGGGGGGGGGGGAGATGGCCTCGTGGAAAGATAATACGCTTGAGCGTGGCTTTTCTTTCTGCGCTCGGGTCATTGTACGAGCGGAAGCTGCAGCCCTCGCTGCCTCGCACACATAGGCACTTGGAACGTTTCAATAGTAAAATGCTGGTATATAAACACGAAATGTATAAAGTTTACTACCAAGGTCTTAATGTTTCTCTAATCTCTTTCGCCTAATATTGCCGATAACTTTCTGTAAATGCCGTTCATATGCTGTTCTGCGACACATGAGTACACCGCACGCACGCCGCTGTGCACAAACAACAAGAATAAAGAACTCTTTATTCGTGTTGTTTGTGCACAAGAGTTGTACTAGAGCCGTATACTTCACTTATAATCGTATTCTTCTACTTATTACTACCTCACTTAATTTCGTATTCTATTACCTATTTCTACTTCACTTATTCCCGCATTAACCGCGCGCGCGCGCGTGTGTGTGTGTATGTGTGTGTATGTATTAGATAGATAGACTAGATAGGATAGATAGATAGATAAGATAGAATAGCATAGATAGATAGATAGATAGATAGATAGATAGATAGCAATTCAGATAGATAGATAGATAGATAGATAGCATAGATAGATAGATAGAATAGCATAGTATAGATAGATATGATAGATAGATGATAGATAGATAGATTAGATAAGATAGATAGATAGATAGATAGATAGGATAGATAGATAGATAGAAGACTAGATAGATAGATAGATAAGATAGATAGCATAGACGGAACGACGACGACGGACGGTACCGGACGGTTGTACGGACGGTACGGTACGGCTTTTACGAACGGGACAACAAATAGAATAGATAGATAGATAGATAGATAGATAGATGGTTTTTTAGAACAACGTTCTCTCCTGTGCGGCAACTTCTGCCTCAGGCTTTTGCGACAACGATGCATGTATAAGATAGCCGCCACGCGCAAATCGGAGTCAACGGCGATCAGAGCCGTCATAAAGAATATCTCTATTACACGCGCTCTGAACGCGCGACCGGGACCGCGACCACTTTGACACTGCAACTTTTCGGTTCCCTCTCGCTATGGAGATGTTGTTTCATTGCCAGGGCTGCAGTCCGAGTCTTGGCACGGTACATTTAGAATAACTACGGGAGAACCTCTGATGTTGTCGTTGGCGCTGCGAGTCCAGCATCGCGATATTTTCAGGTATTAATCGCATTTATTATCAATATTTTCCAATATATTCAATATATTATCAATGATCGATCATCGGCGGATATTTTAAAAATTGCGTATCTGTCAACGATCTGATGTCTATATTGTGAAGCTGCAACATTGACATAGAAGGCGACGCGGAACGCGACTGTGCGGCATACGAGCGAGGGAGTCGCTACGGCACCCAGCGCTGTGTCTCACTTGCCGTGGCGGAACTTTGTTGTGAAACCGTTGTTGTAACCTCCACAGTCATCGTCTGTCCATCACGACACCCCCACACACACACGCGCGACGGTTAATGCAGACATAAGTTGAAGTAGAAATAGGAATAGAATACGAAATTAAGTGACTAGGTAGTAATAAGTAGAAGAATCGATTATAAGTGAAGTATACGGCCTGGTACAAACTCTTGTGCACAAACAACAAGAATAAAGAGTTTTTTATTCGTGCTTGTTTGTGCGCAGCGGCGTGCGTTGCGTGTACTCATGGTTGCAGCAACAGCATATGAACGGCATTTACAGAAAGTTATCGGCAATATTAGGCGAAAGAGATTAGAGCAAACATTAAGACCTTGGTAGTTAAACTTTATAATTTCGTGTTTATATTACCAGCATTACTATTGGAAACGCCTTCCAAGTGCTAATGGCGGAGCAGCGAGGCGTTGCAGCTTCCGGCCGTACATATGACCGAGCGCCAGAAGAAAAGCCCGCTCAAGCGTATATCTTTTTCCACGAGGCGATCTCCCCACACACACATCACACACATCAACGCACGCACGCACCCACACAACACAACACACACACACACACCACACACACACACACACACACAACACACAAACTACGCACACACACGACACACACACACACACACACCACGCACACACCACACACACGCGCTAGACACACACAAACACACACACACACCACACACGCACGCACGCACAACACACCACACGCACACACACACACACACACACGCACACGCACGCACACCACACACGCTACGCACACACGCACACACACACACGCACACACACACCACACACACACACACACACAGCGCACGCACGCCACACACACACACACACACACCACAGCGACACACACACAGCACAGCACCACACACACACAATCACACACAGCGCCACGCACGCACGACCCACACACAGCATCACAACAACACACACACAACACGCACACACGAACACAGCAGACACCACACAACAACACACACCCTACACACGCACGCACGCACGCACACACACACACACACACACGCACACACACACACATACACGCACGCCACACACACAACACACACACACATACACACACACACACACACCACACACACATCACACACACGCACACACACACACACACGCAGACACACACACACACACACCACTTACACACTCGCACGCACACACACACACACGCACACACACACACACACACGCACACACACACACACACACGCACGCAACACTCCGCCAACGACACACACGCACACACACACACAGCGCACACACGACACACACACACACACACACACACACACATACGCGCTGCAGCACACCGCGCATAACCTGCGAAACAACGGCAACCAACTATATCATTCACAACCCACGACTGGACACATGAGCAGGAGACCGTGGAGCCGACACATACATCAACTCCGCCGCTCTCAGCACATCGCGACACATGGATTCAGACTCCACCGTATATGCTATAGCAACCAACACACGCCTAGAGACTGCGTGAAGACTGGCAACATCAAGTGATCGGCGCACACAAACACATCACGCCGCACTGCACACGACAATTATCGTCCATACAACGCACTCGACCGACTTCTACCCGCGCTTACTCCCCATCTAAACCATAATCAGACTAACAATCACGATTCAACATATC
>NW_014577169.1:353366-359202 GCF_000485595.1 Priapulus caudatus | reverse complement strand
CTATCTATCTATCTATCTATCTATCTATCTATCTATCTATCTATCTATCTATCTATCTATATATATATATACCGGCCTATCTATCTATATATCTATCTATCTAACATCAAAGTGAGGCCTGCTTACGGCTCCGTGCAGTAACGGGTCTTCGTTCTTCTGGAAGTTGCCGCAGTCGACGCCGTGGCTGTTCTTGCCCTCTACCGTACAGCATGACGAAGGAACCTTCACCAACTGCTTCTCTCCGACACCGATGTCCTGCTCAACATCTTTCGTTGACCAGTGGCTGGAGATCCAATCGTCGGCATTTTCTCCCCCGCAGCAGGACAACTGCAGCAGACGAAGCAGAAAAATATCACAATGTTTGTTTTAAATGTCAGTTCGCGACAAACAAAATATCATGTTCAGCGGTCCGGTCGCACCTTAGAGCACAATGCATAAGCACATAAGGCGGCAGTTATTTATTTCTAGATCTATAGTCGAACGAAACAAAATCGCATTTTCTTCTTTCTGTAAATTTCCGCGTTGAACCACATATAAAATCACATTAGAGTTTCTCGCGTCACATTTGCACGAAAAGACGGAAACACTATTTTTGAATGCGATGGTGGCGACACTTGAGGCTCGCGGCTAAAGACGTTACTACGGCCGACCTGGCGACAGGTGACTCACCGTGTCCTGTATGTAGTCAACAGCCGACGTCTGTATCGGGTCGCGACCATACTCGTACTTGATCGTCTTCTTCATCGCCTCTTTCGCAAACGCCGATAGCTGAAATGCACCGAGCAGACGATCGTGCGACGTGTCGTGAAGGCCGTGTTACAAGCGCTAACTAGAGTAGATGCGATCTCTCGCGCGCTCTCTCCCTCCCCCTTCTTCTCTGTCTCTCTCTCCCTGCCTCTGTCTCTCTCTTCATCCATCCCTCTCTACCTCTCTCTCCCACCCTCTCTCCCTCTTACTCCCTCCTTCGCTTTCTCTCCATGTCTTCTCCCTCCTCTTCTCTCTCTCTGTTTCTCTCTCGCCCTCTCTCTCCCCCGTCTCGCTCTCCCCTCACTCTCTCTTTGTCTTTCTCTCTCTCTCTCTCTCTCTCTCTCTCTCTCTCTCTGTCTTTCTCTCTCTCTCCCCCCGACGGCGCCGTACCGATACATCAACGAGCGATCGAAGGGCTCATTATGAGGTCTAAGTTAGTACTTGCGTGCTCGGATCGCTTCTAATCAATCTAGTTAGCAGCTACGCGTCTACTATGTATGCCTCGACTAATCGGGATTCTGCGATTTTATTGATCAGTAGCGGCAAGCGTGTATCGCTGACTGCTTCTATCTATACGGTCTCGAAGAAAGAGACATACTGATTACACACACACACACACACACACACACACACACACACACACACACACACACACACACACACACACACACACACACACACACACACACACACACACACACACACACACACACACACACACACACACACACACACGACACACACACACACACACACACACACACACACACACGACACACACACAACACACACACACACACACACACACACACCTACGACAGCGGTCATCATAACTGCAACCACCATACACAAACGCCACCCACGGGCAAAGACGACAACACGCACTCACCGCCCGGCGAACCACACTTGTCAATCCCCCCCCACCATCGCGCAATAGTGAGGACCACCGCCGAAATTGTTGAAGTGGATTCTAAGTATCAAAAGGAACCCGCCGGGTTTCACCCAAAGGGTATAGGCGTGTCGCGTCGTTTATAACCTGTTATGTTATGACGTTATGCCCTTATAAAGCACAGTAACTAGAGCGCTCAATATATAACAAATATATCGTCCTCCTACCCTCTTTATTCCCATGTACCCTACCCACTATATGATATATACTATATATACCTACTCCCACCCCCACACTACAATCAACAATCCAAAACTCACCCCCGTATTATATATATACACCTATGTCACAACGTATAGGTATACACTCATATGTTGTGTAGTGGGGTGTATGTGTGTGTGCCACTGCCCGCGTAGCGTGGCGTGGCGTGGCACTCAGCGTGCGTGCGTGCGTGCGCCCCGGACTCAACCAACGCACGGCACGGCGTGCGTGCGTGCGTGGCGTCACGGCGCTCAGTGGCGTCGCCAGAACACATGCGTGGTCAGCGCGTACCAGCGTGTGAGCGTGGCGTCAGCCGTGCGTAGCGTGCGTGCGTGTGTGTGTTGTTGTGTGGTGTGTGTGCGTGTGGTGTCGTGGTGTGTGTGGTGTGTGTGTGTCACGCATCATGCATGAGGTGGGTGTGTGTGTGTGTGGTGTGTGTGCACAGTGCATACACAATCAGTATGGTCTCTTCTCTTCGTGACCGTACGAAACAGCCACCCTACACAGAAGCAGTCAGCGATACACGCTTGCCCGCTTACTGATGCAATAAAATCGCAGGCATCCCGATTAAGTTTTTCGAAAGGCAATACATAGTTATGACGCGTAAAGCTGCTAACTAGATTGGATTGAGAACGCTGGAATCCGAGGCAGCGCGCTCACAAGAAGTACGTCAACCACCAACATTTATGATTGACTATTATACTAAATACTTCAGCCCACGATGGGTCGGGGCGGCGAACCTTAGCTTCAACCCACACACGCACAACCCCACACTAGGCGGGCGGGCGGCGCACATGCGAGTAGCGCAACAAGCGACAGCCGAACGCACAGAGCAACCGAATCACGGCGCGGCGGGCAACATGGCCAGCCATAGTACACATTACACAATATCCGATCGCTCACGTATCACTGCCCACCACAATGTATCGGTACGCGGCCACCCACACACACACACAGCACACACACTCAATCTCCCTAATTCTGTCCGCGACGGGATGTTATATCATGCGCTCAGCAGGTCGAGCCGAAGAGGGGACACGGGATAAGAGAGACGAAAGAATCACGAGAGAGATCGAAATGTTTCTCTGGGATTCAGTAAAATGATATGCATTGAGAGTGAGAAGTATATTGGGAGTCTGTATAAAGATCGTACTGGAGAAGCAACAGGAGACATCGGTTTCAACGAGCACCGGGAACTTGTTATAAGGTAGGAACGGAACAGCGGGCCAGGAGCGACGCACCGCGGAACCAGAGAGGGTTTAACGCCGACTGGAACAGGCGGACCACGGGCCGGACCGTAAGACGTGGCGAGAAAAGCGGGAGGGAGAGGACGGACGGGGTGAGGTAGACCCGGCGATGACTGAGCCGAGGAGAGAAAAGCAGGATCATGCACCAGGAAAAGAGAGAGTAACGAGGAGAGAAGAGTACATCGAGAGAATATGCGAAAGGAGGAGTAAGTAGGGAGAAGAGGGTGGGAGAGAGAGGGTAGACTGATGGATGGGAATGAAGGATCAGACGAGAATGGAGAGACAGTCGGGACGGGAGGGACCACGGAGCGGGGAAGCTGGGAAGTAACACGCAGGAGCGGGTCGGGAGCAGCGGAGATAGGAAGGGGGAGGCGAGATGAACTGCCAGGGCCGGTGTGATCATCAGTTCAGGGCTCGGGCTTGCGCGATGAGAGGGTTCAACCAAGCGGCGCACCTCCTGACCTCCAGCCGAGGCCCACGTATGGAGGGTTGCGCGCGCTCACAAAAGGCTTCGAAGTTGTCAGCCAAAAGGCACCTACATTCGGTGGAGCGCAATTAGCGTTCTCTCACGGGATTTCTCTCCCGGCGCGAGGCCAGGCCTGCGCCACTGTCGCACGTACTCGTCCTCGCTTCGTGCATTTCAGCCCTTATCGCCGTTTGCGAAAAGAGGCGATGAAGGGAAGACGCCATCAAGTACCGAGTATGGTCGCGACACCGCCGATACAGTACGGGGTTTTCTCCTACATCTCTTCTCGCTCATCCTTTCTCGCTCTTGTTGTAGTGCTTGTTTGCTTATCATTGGACACTTCAGCAGTGCTTGGATGTCTTCACTCCCAGCGTCTCTGCTTTTCCTCGTCTCTCTCTCGTGCGCTCTACCCCTGTCGCCCGTTTCAGTGCGTCGGCTCTTTTCCCGCCGTCTCTGCCGGCCGTGTCTCATGTTCGTATACTCTCAGGGTCAGGGTCTGTAGCCGGCGCCGACGCCTCATAGTGTCGCTCCAGGTTCCTCCTCCTCAGGTCATTATCACCTCCCCGGCAGCTCGATATTAATAGCTTCGGCGTGTTTGGTCTCTTCTCTCGGCTCTACTTATAAAGTGCTCTCAAGATGTGACCGCGAGAAAGGCTCTAATCTTGTTTGATCTCTCTTCATATGTGGTTCAGGGTTTCTTCCCTCTATCTTACTTTACTAGAATAGTTAAGCGTATACAGTTCTACCTAGCAGAAGGCAGATCACGAATATTAAAATCCTGGTCCTGTTAAAAAAGACAATTCAATAGAGGTCCGTTATAGTCGTCGGTCTGCATTGGGTATGGGCCGAAGAACTAATTTATTGGGAGGTTATTGATATGATGGCACTAAGGGACACAGTTTGTTAAAATGTTATCAGGGGCACTGCGCCTCGCCGGACTCTCTCCGGGGGCTGTTGCTGGCGCTAAGGAATCAAGCCAGTCCTTGCAAGGGAGAGGGGATTTTGTAGCGGGTACTCACTGTTTGGGGTGCCGATCCGATTAATTTATGGCGGAATGTTGGCGAACGCGGCTACTGGTTGAATTCAGAACTTTCCGTTTTTTCGTGTGTCGGGGAGTGACTTTCTTCAATAGGTGGCGCCTCGCGAAACTGATGTCGATCGGGATCGTGGGAGAGACCCTGATTCAATGCTTCAAAAGCTGTCACTGCCTTTGTGTAATTACAGGTCGTCGCGGTGGTGTCCAAGCGCCGATACGAACTACACAGAAATGGGAATTACTGGACAAAGGGCGAGGAGAAACCTGTGGAATCTTGAACACCAGAATACGCGATGGCACGCGAGGTGTCCGAACGCGGTAAACTATCGATCGAATGTTGCCGCCCTAGACATTATTCATATTGTTTGTTGCTGAAACCTGTGTGGCAATTGTGTACGCTCCAAAGCATTTAATTCTCAACAGAGTAATTTCCTAGCTCAAAACGCTGGTTGAACCGTCATCCATGAACAACTGGGGCGGGGGTTTTTCAAGACTTAGAAGCGGTGGCTGCTATACATAGGGTCATTTGTGACCGCATGAGCTTGCCTCGCCTGGGGTCGTCGTTGCGTGGTGTGTGTGTGTGTGTGTGTGTGGCCGTGTGCGTGTGCGCGTGTGGAGGCGATATGGATGCGATGTGCGTGCGTTGTGCGTGTGCGTGTGGCCGTGTGCGTAGTCGCGTGGTGGCGTGGTGCGTGTGCGTACGTTGCTCGTGCGAGTCGTGTTACTGGTGTCGGTTTGTCGAGGTGTGCCTGCCACGGTGGTGCTATGCACAGTGTCGGATGATGAAGTGGCATTTGTTTCGGTCTTAGGAGGCTAAGTCTGAGAATGCTCTCTCATTCAGATGTGGTGGTAGGACGCACAACGAGAACGAGCAGTCAGATAATGGTGACTCTGCGCGCGCTCCGCCACGGCCATCCCCGTAGTCGGAGAGGAAAGGCAGTTGGTGGAACGGGTGCAGGGTAACGGTCGCTTCGTCATGGCTGTACGCGTCAGAGGCTAATGAAGCGAGGGCCACAAACATGGGACCACGGGGGGCATGAAGAGGGCGCATATCTTTGCGTCGGCACACTGTTCGCAGAAGAACGAATGACATTCCTTGTTACTGCAGCCGCGAGGCCGTAACGGCAGGCCGCTGCACTTTGAGGTGTTTACGACGTAGAGGTAGCCTATAATAGTAGATATGATATGGG
>NW_014577169.1:347168-353341 GCF_000485595.1 Priapulus caudatus | reverse complement strand
TCTCTCTCTCTGTCGGCATCTGGCTGTCTCTCTCTCTCTCTCTCTCTCTCTCACTCTCCGTTCTCTCTCTCTCCTCTCCTCTCTCTCTCTTTTCTCCCTCTTCTCTCCTCTCTCTCTCTCTCTCTCTCTCTCTTGTCTTTCTCACTCGCCTCTCTTCCCTCCCTCTCTCTCTCTACTCTCTCTCTCTCTCTCTCCTTTCTACTCTTTGCTCACTCCTAGAGGACGGCATTTTGGGAACAGTAAGCCATCCGCCAATTGGTTTCACCGTTGCACCTATTGTTCGTCTCTAGAGAATGGCCTTTTTTAGCATTTTTTTCCGCTTGAAATTCGGCACTTAGATTTTGCAGATAAGTTGCATCTATGGCCTCGTGGGACGTCTAGAAAGCAATTAGAAGTAAAATTGGTCTTTGTTGTGTAATTGCTGCCATTCCAGTAGTGGCGTAGCCATGTCGCGCGTCTGCCATTGTTGTATGAAATGTGTCAAACAACTTTTGTAGAAATTCGCATCATAGAAGCCTGGCAAAAGTTTCGAGCCGGAGCATAGAGCATGAATCTGTAAGTTATTTAACATGAATAAAGTGTATGTTGTGCTTTAGCGACAGTAAAAGTGCTGAGTATTTTTAATTAATATCTGTTCGCATGCTTATTCAAGGCCTGCTGCTTTGGACGCGATCGACGGTTGTTCACCACCTTTACTCTCTATATGTACCTCGCGTGTTCGGTATCGGTGTTTCGGCGGTTTCGGGTTCGGTACTTTTCTCCCCCCCGACGGCTATCCCACGAATTTCGCTCCCGAAATCTCATTTCCCCGACTCTCGATTCACCCGCCCCCGTCACAAGTATGTAGATCGCTGTGTGCGCTACTATATAACTATATATTAGTATAATATATATAATAATATATATCAATATGTATATAAGTATCATATATATAGATATATATATCATTATTATACATATAATAAAAACAAATACAGTGGGAATAGTGAGGACGAAATTGTTGAAGTAAATTTAATAAATCCAAGGAAACTGGTTTAAAAGGTTATTTAAGGAGGACGTTTATTTTATTTAGTTTCAAAACCACTTACGTCCGTGTTTTCCAGTTATGTTAATTATTTCTAATAAATAATGATTTCTGTATAGGGATTTCTGAAAACCCGTTATTTATGACTTATGCTTTATAAATGCAAATAAGCTCAATATATAAGCAAATATATATATATATATAATATATGTGTGTGTGCCTGTGTCATGTGTGTGTGTTGTGTGTGTATGTGTGTGCGTGTGGTGTGTGGTGTGTGGTGTGTGTGAGTGGTGTGTGTATGTGCGGCGTGTGTTGTGTGTGTTGTGTGTCGTGTGTGTGTTTGTGTGTGCTCCTGTTGTTGTGGCTGCGTGGCTGTGCTCGGTCCGGCCCAGGGCAAAGGCCCCACAAGCCAAGAAGAGCACCTTAACCGTGCGTGTGGCGTCTGCGCACGATGTGTGTGTGTGTGCGTGTGTGTATGGTGTGTGTCTGCTGCCTGTGTGTGTGTGTGTGACAGCTGTGTGTGTGTGTATGCTGCGTGTGTGTGTGGTGTGGTGTGTGTGTGGCTGGTTTGTGTGTGTTGTGTGTGTGTGCGTGTCGTGCGTGCGTGTGCGAGCGTTGTGCGCACGTGTTGTTCTGTGTGCTATATATATATGTGTGTATATATATATATATATATATATATATATATATATATATATATAGGTGTTATATATATGACCGCGATTAACGTTGTCCGCTAAGCAGTGCTGAAGTGCTGTCATCTCTCGTCTAGCATATGAATTGCTAGTAGCAAGCAAACTAGCAAATACTGTATCGAAACCTCAACCGCCACGATCTACGGCAAAGAAATATTTGAAACACTGGACGAGAATAGTATATCAGCCCTGGTAAAACGCAACGATAGCACTCAAACCCGGAATGTGTTCTCCCTCTGTGTCTGTAATACGGAATTTTCTGCCGAATCTCATGTTTACCATGTGATGCGATAGGTGTCGCTACCGATTGCTGATCATTTGGAAAGGCCTCTATATATAATAATATAATTATAATAACCCGATTATCGTACAATTGAGTCCAGCTCGCTGGATCGCGAATATATAATGGGAAAAATGCCACGGACGAGTTAGATTAAATGCTTTGGGTTAGTTTATTGGGTAACATATTAAGTCATAGTATCTGAGTAACGTATAATAAATGACAGGAAGCTTCCGCTTGTTCCCGTTTGCCGTGACATACGCCCCTGGTATTATTTACACATGATTTTTACATATTATTGCCATGTTAACCGTAAACGCCGGTCTTAAGGGAAATTTATCCGCTTGGTCCATGGTTTATCGCTGCTCAGGTAATGTTGTACGGGCGCTTGTTCGTGCGTGTGTGTACACGTGCGCGTGTTCGTGCGTGCGTGTACACGTACGTGCGCGTGTTCGTGTGATTGTGAGCGTGTGTGGATGGGGTGTGTATATACGGCACCTTTTCCTTGTTCATATAGGCGTAAATTCCTCCTCCGATTTCAGCAGCAAACAGAAGTACCAGAAGAGTGAAGAACTGTAAGCAGAATCAAACATAGAGAGGATGCAGTTGGTGATGTCAGTTCATACGCCTAAGGATTTCAGATGTGAAGCATTCACGCTAGCGATGTGAACACAGACGGGTTAGAACGACGTTTTACGCTATAATGTAATGAACAATACATTTACCCCGTTTTATGTATCGTTTACCGCATTCTAAACGACCTGACGAAGCGATTTAAGATGTACGGAATAATATCCGCATTAATAAATCGACATAGTTGTCTGTTGGTTGCTAATTTCTTACAGTTATTAATGTTATTCTAAGAAATCTTTACCAATATCGAGAAAAAGGCGTCGGCAAGCGGCCAACATCCGAGCGAGAGCGGAAGCTAACGTCGCTGGCGCTACTTCACCGTTACAAACATTTATCGATCGATCGCCTAATATCAAACTCGATTACCATGATTAGTATGCATTGGCTCTCTCGTAGTGCTCCGTAACATCCAAGGAAACCAAACATTGTCATCACGCCGCCTGTGTGTACGCAAAGAGAGAGAGAGAGAGAGAAAGTTAGACACGGCCTTGACGGAGTCTCCTTGTCCGCCGTCGACTCGCGATGTCGGCGTGGATAAAACCCGACGACACTCGCCGACTGCATTGTAGTCACTAATCGTTTACGTCGGCGGAGGCGGCCGCGACCGAGGAGGATGGATCGTGGGGGAGAATTCCGTCGCCAGGGGCGCGTTAGTATAGTATGTCGTCGACACACGCGTTCATGCGCGGCTGATTCGTCGCCGACGTGTTCGACGTCACGTGATCGTCATTGTGTTGCGTGTTGTCGCCGAGGCGACGTTTCCGTGGAGGGGTTGAACTCCACCCTCCCACTCCCAACCGCGTCTCACCCGCATGTGCACTGGAGCTGTGTGTGTGTGTGTGTGTGTGTGTGTGTGTGTGTGTGTGTGTGTGTGTGTGTGTGTGTCTGTGTGTGTCTGTGTCTGTGCCTCATGTTTGTTCTAATGTTCTGGATATTTTGCATATTTATGACATTCGCCAACATTAACATTAACATTAACATTAAATATAATTTACGATGTTTCTGACAATGGCCCCCAAGTATCCCAGCCCCAGTATGTGCGTCGGAATGTGTGTCGGAATAGAATTCAATAACAACTGTTATATCTATCTTTTTGCTTTAGGGCTGGACAAAGTAGTTGCAATTGCGCCGCGTATACAGGTTAAAATTTGGGTTTGTTTGTGCGCAATCATTGCAGCAGCATACCAGCTTGTTGCGATAAGGGAATGGTAGCGCAGGGTATTTCCCACACAGTTCCGCAGCAGATCCCAATAAATGAATTCGCCGAGCGCAATGTATGGCTAAAACAGTTTAAACAAAATAAACACGGTATCAGCGCACAGTGGTAGTTAAATATAGTATGTTGAAATCTATACTCAGAAGCATATTATGTGATTGTAAACACTGCTAGCTGGCAGGGAGCGTGCTAGCAATAGCGACTACATCATTAGTCATTACTCATGATCATACTCATCATACTTATACTACATCACTCTCGAGCCGGCCTCGATCCGAGTCCTCGAGTCCGGAGGGCTCGAGTCCGAGTCCGAGTCCGAGTCATTACACTCCGAGGCCAAAGAAACCTGCCTCGAGATCTACAACACTGGCATGTGTGAGTATGTGCGCGTGCTTGTACGTCTCTATGTCGATATGTGCATGCATGTGCGCATGCATGTGCGCCTGACAACGCCCCCAGGTATTCCAGCCCATGTGCGCGCGTGCGTGTGTACCGCCGCTATACCCGTACGCATCCCGGACCCCAACCCGTGCGTGCACCCGCGTGTGTTTCTCTCACTGTTCACACAATAGTCATACAAGTCGTGCCGTTCGGTATTATAATACAATAGAAGGGATGGAATGAATACAATGGAAATTGATGAAGTGAAAACACCGATTGGAGATTATAATTTTGGAAAGCACTTGAACTCACAATGTCTCGACCGTTTCGCATTGGTAAACAAGAGAAGATTACATAGTATTACGCAGCGTAGCCAAGAATTTTAACTATCGGTAGGTAAATGAACTTGAGTCTTCGGTAAAGCGACATTGATCATTAGTTTCGTACCATCGGCCATGTGTGAGATGTAAATGGCGCAACATGACAAGTTTACTTGTTAAATTCGCCAATAGATGGCACGTATCTCAAATGCATTAAATAGCGAGGGAGGCTCAGAGAGAGAGAGAGAGAGAAAGAGAGAGTGAGTGAGTGAGAGTGGGAGAGAGTGAGTGAGTGAGAGAGAAAGAGAGAGAGAGAGAGAGAGAGAGATAGAGAGAGAGAGAGAGAGAGAGAGAGAGAGTGAGTGAGTGAGAGTGGGAGAGAGTGAGTGAGAGAGAAAGAGAGAGAGAGAGCTAAAAGTGGTGATCTTAGCGAAAAAGGGTGACAGGCAAACAAGATGAGATAGACAGACAGACAGACAGACGGACAGACAGACATGTGCGTGGGCGCGCACCTCGACGTGTGCGTGTGCGCGTGCGCGTGCGCGTGCGTGCGTGCGTGCGTACATGTGCGTGTGCGTGTGTGTGCGCGAGTATGCGTCGTAGTCTCTAGTATAACTCAAGACGTTTAGGATTTTGTCAAAGCGGGGCGCAGGGAAGTGATAATTATCCCAATACAGCGAATAATTATTATTATTAATTAATAATTATTAATTATTATATAAGTGAATAATTTCATCGGATCTCTATAGTTCACAAGCATATAAAGTTTATCTCAGTTAGATCAAAAATAAGTTATAAATACTTACACCGACAAGATGGACGAAAATTCCGTCAATGTAAGTATTTATAACTTATTTTTGATCTAACTGAGATAAACTTTATTTGCAGCCTATTATAATTTAGTTTGCCTCGCATATTCGTCAAGAAATGGCAGATATCGTGTAAGCCCACAGTACGCATCCACGACTTGTGGGTTCTCTATCTGTTCTCTATATAAGCCGTTCGTCCTTGGCAGTGGTTGCGACGAAGCAGGAACGACGTGGCGAAGCGAACGACCTGCATTATTTCGGCATCAGCACACCTTGCTGCGATGTGGCACGTGTACGTGCGTTCCTGCTGCACGCGGGGGATGTTGCTCCGCGAGAGAGGGGCCCTTGCCCACACACCCCGCACGGTGGCAGCACGGTCGTCGTAGGACGGCCCATCAGGTGTCGTTTACCCGCGCGCACGCGCGTGCACACCTTGCTTGTTGACGAAGGTTGGCCAGGGGGCACGCTTTCTTTTCATATGGATTCATACGGCGTTCCGCGGGAGGGGGGGGGGTGATAGGGATGGGTGAGTGTTTGTCACGCGGGGCGGTGTGGGTTACGTACGTACCTGCTGCCATCAGTATGTAGCTGGCGGTGTAGTATCTCGCCGATAGCTGCTCGTCTATCGCCGTGTACTGGTCCGTCTGTGGATTGAATCTCAACCAGAGAGCTAGCCCTAGCAGAGCCATTCCCGCCAGCTGCGTAAAACGAGAGAGAGAAAGCAGCTTTTAGATGTCATTCGTTTATGTCCCTTCTGTCTTTTTCCATCATTCCACATATATTATCTCCTGATTATATATATATATATATATTAT
>NW_014577169.1:344338-346699 GCF_000485595.1 Priapulus caudatus | reverse complement strand
AGAGAGAGAGAGAGAGAGAGAGAGAGAGAGAGAGAGAGAGAGAGAGAGAGAGATAGCGCAAGTATAGACCCGGAAGTTCTGAAAAAAGCAGCTGCGATTCCAAACCTGTCTACATTCAACTCGATCAGAAATTGAATGGACCGAGACAGATGTAAAATCATTTCCAATTCTGGTTCGTGATTTACTCGCGACGAGAATCGAAATGAGACGTCGGTTTGAATAACCGATCGGTTTGAATGATTATTGCATCTGCGCAACAGCAGCATCTGACGTGAACATGGGCCGGTCTCGTAGGAAATTAATTATCCTTGGATAAACCACTTGTCGGTGGTGTGGGATGGTTATGCTTGCGTTATACGTGCTTTGGTCTCGACTGTGCCTATACGGCTGTATGTGTGCATTTGCTTTCTCTGACTGTCGGTCTCTCTCTCGCTATCCCGTTTTCCCTTTCTATTATATATAAATAAATATATATATATATATATTATATATATATATATATATATTATTTCTTACAAACGCACGCACCCACATAATACATATAAATAGAAAGTATAATATAAAATATAAATATACATTGTAAATAGTTATGCAACTGAAGATTCTATAAAGATGAAAGCGCTTGTGTAAAACCAATTGTCGGATTATTCTATTTTTTAACTATAACTGAATATCGTGCAACCTATGAACTTTTCTCATATATATATATCAGGGGGGGTCCCTTTATCAGGGGGGGTCCCTATATCAGGGGGGGTCCATATATCAGGGGGGATCCCTTTATCTACTCCTGATATATATGGAGTATGCTAGTAACCGCTCGCAGGCCGAGAGCAGTAGCAGCCGCGCATACACGCGCCCTTTCATCCCCGCCGCCGCCTCTGATGGGGCGGAGCACGATTCGACACGCATAGCAATTAACAATTGATTACCATGCTGGTCATGTTTCTTGAGAACTTTCTCGGGGGGGGAGAGATTTTTTGAGGTCATTTATAATTGGCGTTAACGAGATAACGTCGATCTTTATTACCCTTTCTCACGGAATTAAAAGTGAGTTGAAAGTTGAATGATACGTGCATCTGAACGCTAGGAAGTGTACGATATTTTAAGCGGTAACATCATGTATTTTGCACGTGCGGTGATCGTGAAGGTATTCCGTCAGTGATCGCGCCGGTACTCCGAAGCGCAGGAAAACAATTTCGTTACGGGGGAATTGAAGGCATGTAGACGTGCATCATAGGTGAACTGACTGACGTAACCGATGGGGTGACTGCCCGCTAGTCCGAAGCCCACTAGTCCGAAAACCAAGAGGGTGACTGCCCACTAGTTCGAAGGCCCACTAGTCCGAAGGCCCACTAGTCCGAAGGCCCACTAGTCCCTCTCTCGCTATCCCGTTCTCCCTTTCTATTATATATAAATAAATAAATCCCCCCCCCCACACACACACACCTCCCCCTACAATGCCCCTATGAGTGTTTTCGACTAGTGAAACCTTCGGGGACAGTAGGGCCTTTGGACTAGTGAACCTGTCGACGAGTAAACCTTCGAACTTAGCGCCGGCCAGGTCACCCTCTTGGTATTTCGGACTAGTGGGCCTTCGGACTACGCGGCACGTCACCCTCTTGGTTTTCGGAACTAGTGGGCCTTGCGACGTAGCGGGCAATCAACCCCTAGCGTCAGATGACGCTCATCACTTTCCACTTTCAACCTTCACTTTTACTTCCGTGAGAGGAGGAATAAAGCATCGACGTTATCTCGCTTAACCGCAATTAGAAATGATCCTCCAAAATCTTTCCCCCGTGAAATGTCGTTTAAGAAACATGACCAGCATCGGTATCAATTGTTATTGCTCCATGCGGCTCCAATCAGTGCCTCCGCCCCCGCCCATCGAGATGGCGCGCGCGGGAGTGAAAGGGCGCGAGTATGCATGGCTAGCCTACTGCTGCTCGGCCCGCGAGCGGTCTACTAGCATCTACGTCCATATATATATATATAATATGATTGATATATATATATAATATATAATATATATAATATATATATATGAGAAAAGTTCAATAGGTTCCACGATATTCGTTATAGTAACAAAAATGAATAATCCGACAATTTGGAATTTTTACCAACGCTTTCATCTTTACGAACTGCAGGGCTGACATAAACTATTTACAATGTATATCTTATATTTTATATATATACTTTCATATTATATGTATTATGTGAAGTTTAACGTGCTTTGCGTGCTCCGTTTCGTTTGTACACGATAAGTCATTTGATATATATATATATATATAGAATAATATTTATAATATATATGTATTTATTTATTTAGTACTTATAATAGAAAGGCTGAGAACGGTCGAATCT
>NW_014577169.1:342867-344313 GCF_000485595.1 Priapulus caudatus | reverse complement strand
AGGTGTGTGGATGTGTGGCAAAATTGTAGACTACGGTAAAACCTTGTTATACCGCCCCTCGTAATACCACCAATCTCACTTATCGCCAGTAATCCTTAGCTTTGTAGGATATCTATCTGAAAATACACAGCAGCGTTCTAACCAGTGACAGTGTATCTGCATGGCCACCTGCAGCATGATGTTTATGACATTTATCTCTCCACTCTCCTGCTACCAACCATGACGTGGCGCCATCTGACCAAGAATCCATGATAGAAAAAATTCTATTTCTATTCTATTCTATTTCTATTCTAGAAAATTATCTATTATGGACTCTTGATCTGACCTAATCAGGACAGCGCTATGCTCGTCTCGCTTTGTCTCGATGGCAGATTGGCTTGGAATCTGCCAGCGCGGAATGCGAGCGAGTCTCTCTCGTTACAGACGTGAAACAATGCGAGTAAACACGAAGCGACGCGATAGATTGAGGCGAGGCTCGACGATGATGATGCTGCTGCTGCTGCTGATGATGATGCTGACGTGATCGAGGCTCGCCGATGAAGATGTCAGGGAAGCTGATAACGATGAATGATGAACGATGGCCACGAAGCGATCGCAAACTCCCTCTCTACTATTGGTAGTAGAGTAATTAACTCTACTATTGCTGTTATCGAGCGCTGGCCACCAGAGAGACATAAAGGCCCCCGCACACGGTGAGCTCAGCACGAATCTCACCGTGTGCGGGGGGCCATAAAGAAGCTACACTGCACCGACGAGGGGAAGGGGGGGCATCGTACGTCTATCGTCGCATCTGGTTAACTAAACACGGTGAAGACTACAAAGAAAACAACAATATCTAAAGAAACTCAAAGGAATAACAGTATCGGTGGTGGAGGAGCCGGGGGTGGGGGTGGGGAGACGGGATACTCAGTGTGGTGGTACTAACATCCCAATGCTCCGTCGCAGTTTTGTAGCTACCAGAACTACCCCCACTCCCATGACGTCACGGGCACGTCAATTCTTAGCGAATTTTTTTCCTACGCGAATTTCGCGCCCGTTTACGAACGCGTCGCGGACGACGGCGGCGGCCCGCGCGGCGGCGCGGCGATCGCTAAAATCATCGGCGAGTTTTGAAATGGCTTTCATCGCTCTCGCGGTCAGCGATTTTTCGAGAGGCGGAGTCGAATAATTGGCAATTAACTTGCTGCGCCTCTACAGGCGTGGCGTGGGGGAAATTCGCTGTAATACACAAAGTGCGGCTCAGCGCGCGTGTCGGGCGATACCGCCGCCGACCATCGACCGCGATCGACGCATTGAAACGACAGCCGGAGATCTATCTGCTGGAGGTTTTCAATTTAGTTGAGGCGGCAGGCCAGCCATCCGGTCGCGTAATAGGCAGCGAAAGGCGCGTGATGATAGCGTCGTGTGTGTGTGTGTGTGTGTGTGTGTGTGTGTGTGTGTGTGTGT
>NW_014577169.1:341077-342857 GCF_000485595.1 Priapulus caudatus | reverse complement strand
GCAGCAACACCAGCAGCAGCAGCAACACCAGCAGCAGCAGCAGCAGCAGCATCACCATCACCACAAGCAGCATGTACTACGCGGAACGTGACGTCACGCTGAACGACAGCGTCATGGGTGACAACGCGTCGTCGTCGTTGACAGTTGACGGCGGCAACGCGACACTCGGCGAGCAGGAGGGCGGATGGACATACCTGGTGCTCGTCGTCATCATCATCGTCCTCACCGTCGTCTCCAACACGATGGTCGTCGTCAGCATCTGTAGCTTCGACTTTCTCAACACAATGACGAATAAGTGAGTGTTTGCCCGATGCATGAGCTCTGCTCTCTCTCTCTGTCTCTGTCTCTGTCCCTCTCTCTCTCTCTCTCTCTCTCTCTCTCTCTCTCTCTCTCTCTCTCTCTCTTTCGCTCTTCCTCTGTCTCTCACTCTCCCTCTCTGTTTTCGCTAACGCTATATATAACCCTTTCCATCTCTCTTTCTATTCCTATCTCTGTCTCTCTGTCCCTCCTCTCTCTCGTTCGGTCTCGCTGTCTCTCTGTCTGTCTCGTTCGCTTTCGGTCTCTATTTCATTTTTTATATGCTTTTTTCTCTATGCAGCGCTCTCCCTTCCGACTCTTTCTCCCTATTACGCTCAGTTCACATTAAGAGGAATGTCACGGAGAGGGGATAGACGGAAATACGTTATTTTCCGCATGTGATTTCGGTATATATACATTAAATCGGCATGTATATACGGGTCTGCGGATTCAACCAATACAGCACGGTCGCAGCAGTGCCAGAGTTGTGCGACAATAATTATTGCGGCATGAGGCAATAGTCAGTCATCTGGAAATATCGTAGCGCAATCGATTCTCTCGGTGCTGAGAAATATCTAAAATATTATTTACATTAAAACTTACTAGGCGTGCGTAAATAGTTGAGGCACACGACGTATCATGTTGCCGTCAGGTGTACACGTCTGGTGGTACACAAGACGTTATTAATGCTTCTATACTGAAAAACCCTATTGACAGTACTTATCACATCCCACGACGACGCGCATGAGATACGAGAGTCTCGGGAGATCTCGCGCCGCGTGTGTGAGTTGTGAGTCATCACGCGGATACGTGAGCACTACGGCTCTCCCTGGTTCGACTGTTTCGGCGCAGGGGTCACCGCGGGGTCGATGCTGACGTCACACGTGACGAAACCACTCACGGGCGGAAATTGCACACGGGATTACTGCCGTTCCGGTGACGTCATCGCTTCTCATTTCGCGCCCGCACGGCGTCCAGGAGCAGACGGAGATTAAGCCAATTTGTCGGCACGGGGTTCTGTACGCGTAGCATCGAGACACGTGTGTGTCGGCTTACCTAAGCCTCTTCATCCGCTGCTGTAATCGCAGGGGCGGATCCAGGGCTGAAGCTAGACAGTATTTTTCCAGATTTTAAGGACACATCCCCCCAAAAGGGCACACCACACCACAGTGGGCGCCGTCAGGCGCGGAAGCACATGGCGGGGGGTCTGGGGGCCTCCCCCAGGAAATTTCAAAATTTTAAGGGTCTCTGGACACAAAAATGAGCACCATTTGAGTACACATTTAGTCAAGCAGCAATAGCTAAAAACCATATAGAATTTTATTTCTGCTTCATTTTGCCTGCGCTTTGCATACCAGCAATTAATGCAGAATGATTCAAGCACTTCCCTTCTTTTTCAGATATCAAATAGAGGAAGATCAAGAAATCAAGAAATCAAAAGATGAATCTCCTATTATGTACTCTTAAAAATATCAAACACGTG
>NW_014577169.1:338825-340306 GCF_000485595.1 Priapulus caudatus | reverse complement strand
TCTCTCTCTCTCTCTCTCTCTCTCTCTCTCTCTCTCTCTCTCTCTCTCTCTCTCTCTCTTCTTCTCTCTCTCTCTCTTCTCTCTCTGTCTCTCTCTCTCTCTCTCTCTCTCTCTCTCTCTCTCTCCTCTCTCTATATATATATACATATATTCCTCCCCTCCTAACCCTCGCCTCCTTGCCACTCGCCCTCCTTGCCGTTATCTAGATTTGCCTCAATCCACGTCTCTCTGTATCCTCCCGCAGATATTTAGCATCTGTAATTTATTTACGAGCGATCGGGTCTTACGACCCGTCTGCATATACACCTACATGTTCATCGTCGATGAGAGATGAGGACCTTCGCTCGTCGACGTCACGGCGCTGCAGCCCTACGTAAACACAAGCGTGTGCGCGTGCGCGTGTGAATCAGAGAATTCGTTGCGCGAGCGCGTCGGTCGCCCGTGTTATGCTTAATAGCGTCATGTTTGTTTGAGTGTTTGGCACGGCTACCGTAACATCGCAGCGGCGGGGGTGCGGAGGGGGAGGGGGGAGCGGGAGGCGTTGCAGATGGCGGGCGTGATTGCGGCGACTGCTAGAAGTGGCAGCCGACGTAGAGAAAGCGCGACATATATTTATGTAACGCCTGTTGTGACGTGTGTACGATCGTCGCGGCGGCCATGCTGGTTATTCACACTCGTCGCGGCTGCCATGCTGGTTATTTATTCACACATACACGAGGCGGGAACACCGAAAGGTGGGATGGCATTTCGGTTCGGAATGGAATTGGGCGCGAAATAAACACGCGAACGAGAGCAAGAGGGAAATCTCGCCAATAAATAATCATGTGCGTTATTCTTTAAAAGAAAGACGATGCTGCACATGTAAGCGGAATATAATATAATATAAGCTAATATAAGCGAAGATATTAGAAGAAAGAAAGAACCTTCCGACTCATTAGCTGTTTGCCTTGCTCGACCTCTCCGTTCATGCTTTATGATGCGTGTTTTTTTGGGCAAAAATAAGGAAAATAAGGCTTTGCCAAGGCGCCGTGTACGCAGCGCAGACGCTCGATGTGAGTCAGCAGTCTTAGGATCATTAGTCCTAGTTATCTCCGGATGTCTCAGGATGCCGCGCGAATAGCTAGCTAGCTTCCGCACTTCCGATGAATCGCAGCGGCCCGACGGTGGCGCCATCTATTGCTTCACTGTCTTCTTGCGTGAAGTTCATTCGTCATTCATCGCTTACGTGTTTTTTGACATGCGCGCATATGACGGACACGCTTTCGGCGTTTGACGCTGCTGTGTTTTTCATTCATGCTCGACTCTATGAGGTAGAACTATAGCAATTTCTTTGACACGGGTGACACGTCTACTCCCTTTAGCTGGCGCTAATCCCCCTATTATACTATTTACAGAGGGCGACGCACACACACCCACACACAGAGAGAGAGAGAGAGAGAGAGAGAGAGAGATAGAGAGAGAGAGAGGAGAGAGAGAGAGAG
>NW_014577169.1:332727-337254 GCF_000485595.1 Priapulus caudatus | reverse complement strand
ACACACACACACACACACACACACACACACACACACACACACACACACACACACACACATTGCTCCACACACACACAGTGCCCCCCCCCCCCCACACGTGCAGTGTGTCACATGCGTGCAATGCTCCTGCAGCGCAATACACGTACGTTGGCCAGCGACCCGATTTTTTTTTAAATCAACGACGATGCGAAAATCGTTAACAAACTGATCCGTATAAGCTACTTCTTGTGGCGAATGCGCTGTATAATGCGCCATCGCGCGCGCAGCGGTGTAGCCTGTATAGGGAGCAATAGCATATCGTAAATATCACACACCGTAATGTCTATACTCCTGTTAATCGAAGCCTGGCATTCGATACAGCGATCCTTCCATACAGCGAGGCATTCCACGGCGCATGGTAACCCCGGCATGCGATTACGCAGTAACACCCCATTATTATAATACGGGGCGAACCCAGAATGTCGATGAAAACGCTGAATAATAATAGCAAACGTGCGCACGCACGGTAATAGGTTTACATCGTTTACATTGTCACGTCGGACATACGTTTACTTCGGTATTGTTTTTGTTGGGCGCCAGACGTTGATCGAGTGATACCAATCATGCGCACGCAAGTTAATGCATTCATGTCACAGTTGCAGATCCATTATTCTCCTGGCATGCAGGTGCAGCGTGCATGACCTGGCTGTAGTAAGTAAGTGCCTGAGATTTGTCATGAGCATAGGTTTAATGTTGTTTGCGGGGTAAAACACGGCGACTCAACAGACATGGGAAGTGGTGGGATTCGATGTTGATGTATTGTTGAATCAGGAACGCAGTAACGAGTGCATACCGCATGACAAGCGATATTTCGTTCCCTCGGGTGCATAAGTGTGCATGCGTGCGTGAATCTGTGTGAGTGGCAGTGTTGCGTTTGCGTAATAACTGCATTTTGTTACGAGTGATTGAACCGTATGAGAAAGTCCAAATTCAGTGCAAACATAACTAGTATGCAATCTCGCGTTTGGATGCGCAAGTGCACGTGTGTGTGTGTGTGTGCGTGTGCGTGCGTGCGTGCGTGCGTGCGTGCGTGTGTGTGCGTGCGTGCGCATGCGTGTTTGTGGCTGTCATTGCTGCTTATTTCATGAGTAGATAAACCGCATCGCTCTTCCGGGCGGACCGACCGCTCCTCGGTCCCACCCCGCCTCTCCCCCTACACAGCTCACGTCAGTGTACGCACACGCAGGTGTCAAAGCCTTGACGCAACCACCTCATTACTTACGCACGAAGGGCCGTTGTCGTATAATGGCGTATAATATGTACCCGAGGTAACTATCTGATATGGTTAGGGTTAGGGTTAGGGTGTTAGGGTTAGGGTGTTAGGGTTAGGGTGTTAGGGTTAGGGTTAGGCTTAGGGTTACGGAGTAGGCGTAGGCGACATACTCGCCGACACCTCGGGTACTACATATACGACAACGACCCCTTCAGCATTACTTACCTGAAGTGTTCGCTCGCGACCAAGCATACAGCGCATGTGACGAATGCTGAGACCGTATACAGAGATCTCGCGGTATACGAATCCATCCTGAGTTCGTCGACCGTACCCCGCCAGCAGAACGCACGCAGCCTATAATCGCTGTGGCGAATTGCCGACAAAATCAATAACGAGTCGCAGACGACCGACGCGTGCGAACAGGTGGCCTTGCATGTTAGTATCTCGGTTTTCCCAGGTAAAACATATACAGCGGATGCAGACGCTCGATCGCGAGCGCTCATCCTTGATACCACGAGTCGTGTACGTCTGTCGAAGCGATGTCTATGTTTCTGTACTGATATTAAACCGCTCGATCTTAAAACTCACGAAAGTGATTTAAAGACACGTTATTAAGTGAGCGAACGCCTTAGGGTCGTATTATGTTTAAAAGATCACGAAGTGTTCTTAAGAAGTTCTTAAAATCGATTATTTTGGTTATTTTAGTTCATCATTGTATCATCACAGTTTTTAGCCTAGTTGTAAGCCATGTACAAACTTAAAAAAGTGCGACGACAGAATGCCCACACCCACATCAATAGCTCGCCGAACGAGGAAGCATAAACCCAGGTGATTTTCTGTGCCGATACCCGAATGCTTGTTCCGAAAGAGGTACCTGCTACAGGTCTTACTGCTATCTGACTACTAATGACCAGTGCCGAACCAGTATTGTGACTGACTGCCCCTGATTTCCTACTGTGCTTCAGCACTTGTGAAGGGCAGACCAGCCGAAAATCTAGCAAAAGTGTAATGACGAACCGTATAAGTAGGTAAGATTCCACAAGAGATTGTCGAAATACAAGTGGCAGTGTACAAAGATCGTACCAAGCACCAGATACGCTAGCATGTTCTCTGACCATACACCGGTATCACTGTCCACAATGTATTATTGTTGCTATCTACACAATCTAGGCATTGAAACTCTAGCATTTTCGAGTCAAGATCAATCGAATCTTTTCAATCTAATGGCATAGGGCCAGATTCAAGAACAGTTCGTACGGACAATATTATGCGTACGCACACGTTCGTACAAACAGACGGGCATTTATGTGGTATCCACAAAGCATTATATTTTGCCAGGATCATTCTATTTCGTGCGTGCGGTGCTCACACTAGCGAGCGTGCGTACGATACGAACACAATAGCTAAGCTTTAAAATCGCATTTGATGCAAACACAGTGAAACAAATGCCAGTAACAGTACATTGCCAGGTTGCTATGAAAGGCAAATGATATAATTCCGACCTATAGCCACCTGGCAATACACTATTACTGGCGTCTGTTTCAGTATGTCTGCATCAAATGCAGCTTCAACGCTCAGCTATAATGTGCGTACGCATGGACGCTAGTGTGCGTACCGTACGCACGAAACAAAATGTTTCTGACATAATAGAATTCGCTGTGAATACTACCTAAACGCCCGTTTGTGCGTACGAACGTGGATGTGTACGGTATCGTGCGTAAGAAATGTTCTTAAATCCGTCGCTAGTACTTACGTGTATTTAATTTGCATCACACAATGAATTGTGTACCAGATGTAATCTGGCCAGTATTGAGAAGAAGAAAAAGAACAAGAGAAAGAAGAAAAGAAAGAAGAAGAAGCCGAAGAAGAAGAAACCTTTTATCTAGTGTATCGGTGGTTGCCGTTCACCTCACCAGGCCTGGTTGCCTGTCGCAGCTCACACACGCGATCATCCAAGCCTTGCTAAGCCATTCCAGGGTCGTTGAAGAAATTTGTCAAAAGTCACAATACTGACAATTATAAACGAGTTAAGCCGATCAAACACGCGCTTTCAAACACGAAAGAGTTTAAACTCCTGCACGTTTTCCGCAGAGCTGAGCTCGCAGGTGCTAATTCATTCCACGTTAGTGACACCTATCAGCAGTGGCAGCAGTCCCATTCATCCCCGCGGACAATAATCCCCGGCAGGCTTTCATGTTCTGCGCCGAGTCTCAATTGCAATTTTGTTTCCAGCTCACCTAATCTCCTATCCCACGAAGCAGTTCGTTCGTATCTCTAGATGCGCTAGGCTGCCGCACCGCATATGTTGGCAAAATAAAGTAGTCCCTAATTACAATTGCCGATTTTTTTCTACAAAGACTACGATAAAAATACGACGAGTAACCCGCCGTGACCACATACAACGGCACCGATCGCACTTTGTGATCGAACGAATGATCATGGCTGAAAGCACCCACCACCAACAACAACAACAAACAGAAGAACGATATCCTCCCAGTCCAGTTCCAGTCAGGTAATGGGTAGGATAGCTAGCGGATCATATAGCAACGGCGCCAGCAATTTCAAAAGTGCAATTTCATCTGTCTGTAAACTTCGCCCTTTTCTGCCTGACATTCATGTGTAAAGTTAGTTGAAAAACGTCGTTGTTATATATCGAACCAATAAGTACTTGTGAATTATTTGTGAAGTCGATGCCAACAAAAAGTGGCTGCCGACAATTAAATATAGGGATTTTTTCTCATAGAAGCTTATTGTGTTCAGCGCTATAATAATCTCTCTCAATTGATTTCCTGCGTGGGCTTTCTCTCACTGTCAATCTCTCTTTCTTAAGCGAGGGTGTGTGTGTCTGTGTGTGTGTGTGTGTGTGTGTGTGTGTGTGTGTGTGTGTGTGTGTGTGGTTGTGTGTGGGTGAGTGTGTGGATGTGTGTGAGTGTGTGGTTGTGTGTGGGTGTGTGCATGTGTGCGTGTGTGGTTGTGTGTGGGTGAGTGCGTGTGTGCGTGTGTGGGTGAGTGTGTGGTTGTGTGTGGGTGGGTGTGTGGGTGGGTGTGTGGTTGTGTGTGGGTGAGTGTGTGTGTGCGTGTGTGGGTGAGTGTGTGGTTGTGTGTGGGTGTGTGCATGTGTGCGTGTGTGGTTGTGTGTGGGTGAGTGCGTGTGTGCGTGTGTGGGTGAGTGTGTGGTTGTGTGTGGGTGTGTGCATGTGTGCGTGTGTGGTTGTGTGTGGGTGAGTGCGTGTGTGCGTGTGTGGGTGAGTGTGTGGTTGTGTGTGGGTGTGTGC
>NW_014577169.1:331253-332717 GCF_000485595.1 Priapulus caudatus | reverse complement strand
TGTGTGTGTGTGTGTGTGTGTGTGTGTGTGTGTGTGTGTGTGTGTGTGTGTCTGTCTGTCTGTCTGTCGGTCTGTGTGTATGTGTGTCGGTCGGTCTGTCTGTCTTCATTCCTTCCTCTCCTGTTTTCGCTCGTCCCCGTCATTTTCGCTCTCTTCCCCTTCTCTCTTCCGGTCTGTTTCTCTCTTTCTTCCAAACGATCTCTCTTTCTCCTTAACGCTCGTTCTCTTCCACTTACTCTCTCTTTTTCTCCCCCTCTCTCGACCTCCTCTATTTCCATTGTCCATCTCGGCCAGTCTTGCTCTTATCTACAATCGTCTGGTTACATTCTTCCTCGTTCATCGTGACACTCCCACCATTCTCGCACCTTCAGCGTTTTTATCGCGCTGTCCATCTCTCGGTCACACTGTCCGCACCAGCTTACAATGCCCCCAACCGCCAAGTGTCCAAACATGCAGCCAGCTATTATTTAAATTAAAATGTCATCGCACTTCGATGCGCATATAGGGATAGTCGCGAGATATCTCATAGACAGGGGGGGAGGGGCGGTAATGCGGGAGTGGAGGCGCGCTGAAAGCTACGGCCTATACATGCTCCGCTTGCAAGCTAATTTGACGGCGGCTATAGGAGCTCGGCGGATTTAGGAGGAATGGGGTCGCGGCACGCGCGCGCAGTAGCAAATCCACGCGAAACACGCATTATCTTATATAAATAACGTTATTTATCTAGCGTAAAATCGATTTGTGTAATTTGGGATCCTGTGGGATGAGAGTTGCAAAGCGCGGGTCACTAAAACGGGTGGGGTGAGTGGGTAGGGGTGGGGTGGGTGAGGGGGGGGGAGGGTTATCCACGAATCGTGTCAACTTGCACGGAGTACTGACAGCACGAGTAGCGTGGCGGTTAGCTATTCCACCATCACATACGACCGCCATGACTAGATACCCCATTGCGGCTACGACGCCGCCACACTCCTATTCGACATGGCACTGTGCCAATATGTGATTAGTTGGAATGATGATAAAAAATAGCATAATTGCCGTTTCTGCTTATCAATTATCACTCCTATTCGACACTTTCCACACTCCTATTCGACATGGCCCGGTGCCAATGTGTGATTAGTTGGAATGGTAATAAAAAATTGCATAATTGCCGTTTTTGCTTATCGAAATTCGATCAATTATCGAAACTAACAGCGAACAACAAAATTCCGATGACGTACACTTAACGCGCAGACGTGCCGCCATCGCGTCAGTGTCAGTTGCTGCAGCAGCTGCTGCTCTTAGTGTTGTCATTCATTCTGCTGCTGCTACTACTGGTGCTGCTACTGTAACTTCTTTTGCTATTGCCACAGGCGTTTGAACTGTTTAAAAAAAACCTCTAGTAACCTAAAGCGCTATTTTACCAATGTTATATGTTCAACTACTTCCCTACAATGAACAATATCATCACTCGCGCCCACGCACACA
>NW_014577169.1:325321-331207 GCF_000485595.1 Priapulus caudatus | reverse complement strand
CACACACACACACACACACACACACACACACACACACACACACACACACACACACACACACACACACTTCCGTGCGCAACCTCACAATAGCATAAAGATAGAGATAGCGATAGAGATGGAGATGGATAGATCGGCTCTGGTGACCAGTGGCTCAGGCCCCAGTGACCCCGGCACTGCGTCTCCACGTGTACTATGTTAGCATCCCACTGAACGGTCATTACCCTTCCTCTCAACGACCGGCACCCGGCAGCACCTGATACCGGCAAAAGTCGCCGTGCGCGCAAGAGAGAGAGAGCAAGAGAAGGAGAAGCGAGAGAGAGAGAAAGTCAAAGAGAGAGAAAAATAAAGATAGAGATATGAAGAGAGAAAAGGGGGAAAGCGAGCGAGAGAGCGAGATAGAGAGGGAGAGAGAGAGCGCGCGAGACAGATAAATAAATAGATAGATAGATAGAGAGAGAGAGGGAGGGAGAGCCAGCGAGAGCGAGAGATAGAAAGAGAGGGAGAGAAGGGAAAAAGCGAACGAGAGAGCGAAATAGAGTGAATTAAAGAGAAAAAGGAAGCGAGAGAGAGAAATATAGAGAAGAAGCGAGAGAGAGAGGAAGAGAGAGTTATATAATCGCGCTCATGAGCTCAGGGAATAGCCAATTAGTCGGCCTTCAGCGCCGCAAGCCCCGATTACACCGTTAATTGCCTCTCGTCTAACTAATGCCGCGCCGCGCCGACACCGCAGGTATTCCCACGTCGAAAGCGACGACAGCTTACCGCGCACAACGTGCGGCGTCGGCGAGAGTCAGACGCCGTCGCCAGCACACCCTCGTGATGCGACGCCACGATGCGAGCGTCGCACGCGCGAATGCGTAACGGCATCTCTGGCGGGGATGAGCGGGGGAGGGGGGGATTTAACATCTCCTCGCGCCATTCTGCATCTGCGGGCGTGTGTTCTCTCTATCGCGCTTGCTGATCTCTGTCTGTCTGCGTGCGTATAAGCCGCGTGCGGACGATGCTCGCGTGATCGTGCTTAAGATTTATCGTCGCTCGCGTCGGCGACACGTGATGAGAGAGCGCGGTGATTACATCCGCCGCGTGGCAACCGCGAATAGCATCCTCATCCGGTTTTCCGCAGCATCCCGCGCGAGCACGACGACGCGGTGTTAATGTAAGCCACGTGCTTACAATATGCATGTATCGCTAAGCTGGCGAGCGGCAAGCTGCTATATTGAGATTGTTAAATCGAAGGCAGATGGTAACGCCACGAGCGGAGCCGCATAACTGATGATGTTCTCGCTGCATGTACGCGCGCACGTAATAGATTTTTTATCGACTCTTTTCTTTCATAGCTCTGTTGATATAGTAGCTGAGGAACAGCGGGGTAAGCTAGACGCGATGGCCTTGCTGTTACTCGCGGTACCCCAACCACCCGACGTCGCCGTAACACATACACGCACACACGCGCGCGCGCGGAAAATACACAGTAAACCATGAGCCGACAAAGTCGTCTGTTTCGTCTCGGCCCATATTTATCTTAGCGTGTCGATTTCTACAAATCAGTAAGCTTTCAATTTGCAGCCGCAGATCGTCTGTCATCGCTCGAGCCGCGTGCCGCCAGCGCGCATGCGCGTGTTTCATCGCCGACTTAGCGCGCGCGCTCGTAGCCATAGAAACAGTATCTGGCTTTAGAAGATATTGCGTTTAGTAGAAGTGATGTACCCATCAGATGCAATATTTCATAAGTGAGTTCCGCGATACTTGATATCGTGGATACTTAGATTGGATCCATTTGTAATTTTCTGAACAGGATATTTTATTACGAAGTAAAATCACAGAGAACTCAACAAATGTATCAGACGAATTGCATTCGATGCAATTATAATGCAAAATGTAATAGGATCTTGAAATGTGTTGTTGCCAGAGACCCGAATGTTCAAAGATATATTATAAGATGTTTAGACACTGCCATATGGCAGCTAACCACGATGTAAATACCCCCCCCCTGGCGGCGACAGATGTAGAACATGGTTTCGCAGTCACGTGGTCGCTGACAATCCCAAAGTTAGCTTCGCGTCGCGACATATAAAACTACCACGGGCGCATACCAACCAATCACCGATCGGATAGGTGAATTTTATAGATCCCATTTTACTGCATATTTTTTCGAAATGTTTTGTTTAAACAAAAAAGCTATAATTTTGACTGCATTGCCCGGGGGTGGGGTGGGTGCATGGCGTCTCCTGTAGCGGCCAGTATAGGAGAGTACTGCACAACGGCCCCACGGCTGAGCAATAGCCAATTCACTTGTATCACCTTTAAATACTTGCGCAGAGGAAAAGAGGTATGGAAGAATGTTCGATCTAACAGCATGTACGTTCTCACGTGCAATGGCAATTAGGGAGGGGGCATGGGGTGCAATGGGGGGGGGATTATATTTTCTCGACAAAAATGTCGGTCGAATTATGGTAACAATCCGTGCGTACAGTCTCTCACTGAAAATTGTTCACACCGTATAAAAAACTACATAGATACGTGGAGATTGCTAACGCAAAGTGACGGGGCACTAAGCTAAGCTAAGGGGCAAACAAGGCTTTCAAAGCAATTTTGTACGTATAAAAAAATTACAGCTGACAGTCGATTCAGCAAAATAACAGCTTGATAGCGTTTTGAGAAAGTGATCCGGATAAAGTCAATTATAAGAAAAACTAAATGAAGTGATTCATTCGAGAGGATTCCAACGTCATGACAATTTTCCGAACTATTTAAGTGGAATAGGCATTTCAGCAAACAGTAAGCGAAGCTATTGTGATACCATCGCGCAGCAAACTCGTATAAATCAAGTTCATGGCCCCCTTCCGCATAGCACTGAGCCATAGTTCCCCCCCCCCTGCCCTGCCCTCCCTTCCCCTCCCCACCCCTTCCCTCCCCGTCCCTCTCCTCCCATGCCCTCTCCTCCCCTCCCCTTCCCTCCCCTCTCCTCACCACCCCTCTCCTCCCTTCCCCTCCCCAACCGTCCCATACCCTCTCCTCCCCTCCCCTTCCCTCCCCTCTCCTCACCACCCCTCTCCTCCCTTCCCCTCCCCAACCGTCCCATACCCTCTCCTCTCCTCTCATACCCTCCCCTCCCCTCCGCTCCCCTTCCCTCTCTTCCCATCCCCTCCCGCTGTTTGACATCGGCCGCTAGCAACGTACCCGCCTCTAACTGAGTCCGCCAATAGAGTCATCACGTCACAATCACCGTCTGTCGCAGACGAACGCGCGATCCCTCCTACCCAGGACAGCGTCAACGTCGCCCGCCGACGCCACTGATGCTGCCGTACAGGTGTTACCGTCGGCGTCCGATGTGAGATTGGCGGATACAGTGATAGATGAGATCATCAGGAGTGAATAATGATAGAGTCTATTATAGAATCTATTGTTATTCACTCCTGATATCATGATAGCCCTGTCGTGCCGACGTGTGCGACTCAGTGTCATACACGACACCCGCAGAACGATATCGAGATGGGAAAATGAAAGAAGAATGGAAGAGAAGGAAAGGATGCGATCGATTCAGCGGATTGCGTAAGCGACGATGTAGAAAACGCCTCTTGTCTCTCACTCTCAGCAGATTTCCAATTGCGTTCGACATGGTTGTCTAATGTGGCAGATTATACGCGGCGGTCCCAACGGATTGTAATTATGCACGGGGAGAAATGATTCGGGACGAGGACGAGGATTATTTAACGTTTAACGTAAATTTTAAATTCACGTTTATTGAGTTACGCTTAATAAATCATAGATAGTTTAAGATTAATATGACACACGCGCACACGCGCGCGCTCGCAGACAGACACACGTACGCACGCACACACACACATGCACACGCACACACACAAACACACACGCACGCACGCACGCACGCACGCACACACACACACACACGCATCCCTACACACGCACGCACGCATGTACACACACATACCGATATTATTCACATCCGTATATGTGCATATACATAATGAATAATATGATTTCGAGTGTAGTCAACATTCGCGTTACATTTGTCTACCATTACGTTGATTGCATTCACCGTAATGTGTATGTAGTCTGACGATTCTAATATAATACCATTGCGAGGAGAGCATTGGCTGTAATCGGCTTGTCTGTCATACTGTTGTCTTTGCGGCACGCCAAATCTCAATTAACAGTGTGTTTCCCGTTCGTGAGATGTCATCGCTCGAAGATAAATGGCATGATTTACCCTGCAAACATCCAGCACTAACTTCTTTTATATGCTAAGAGATTCTTCCTATTTCTGTTCATCTCGTCTATCACGAAATGCATATCTTCAGCAAACGAGAAAATTCGCATCCTCCGTGTAATATGATCATTTTATTTGGATATCAGGGTTCTGGTAAAGTTGATTGAAACGCCAAAGTGGTTTCTGCTCATCAAACCTTCGGCACACCGCGCATATATAGCGGTTTTATATACATAGGGTTTACTGCGCAACGAGACTCGTATAAACTTGGCATACGTACGGTATCGAGACATTCGTTTGTTGCGATGAAACTCGAATCTCGAGATGGCATTGATTAGAAAGATTCCTGCCCAGAACAGGAGGTGGTGGCACAGGGGAGAAACCAACATGGCGTCGCTCGTTCTCATGACGTCACGCGAACAATTAACTGTTAATTTAGATTTAATATGAATGAGATTATAGCGTTATGTTCTCTTAGTAATTAATTAATAATTAATAATAATTAATTAGTAATTAATAGCATTAATGTAACCTACTTACTCTCTACCGCGAATGTGAACAATTGCAGCGAAATGCGACACGAATCTCATCATGTTTGCAACTGACGTGTATACAGCTACCCCTCCTCCTGCTCCTTAAATTACAACAACACGATAATCTAAGGAGACGACCTTGAGCCTCTGGGAGGGAATCCGCCGTGTTAGCGCTGACATAGCGAGTTATTTAGGTTGCGTTAAGACGAGCAAGGAAACGCGGAAACATACGCGTCACGTCGTCTCTCAGGTTGCAGCGGCAGCGGCGTAGATATATATATATATATATATATACAGCGTGGGCTTTCGCAGCATTACGTCGGCTCGCATTCCAAGCAGCGCGCTCTCTCTTTCTCTCTTTCTCTCTTTCTCCCCCCTCTCTTTCTGTGGTGACAGCTCGAATTGTGTCGTAGCTGTGAGTTTCATAAGGGCCGCGCCGCGGCAGCCGGTCCCTGGGCGAATTATAAACCTTTTAATGGATCTTATTGATTTCCAGCGCGGCCGCACGCTGATTGCTCCAAATCTGTTTCGCTAAAACGAGCGAATTCATTACCGCCAGCAGAGCGCTTGCGTGACGCATGCATGCCGGCGATCGTTGTTTTTTTGCGTGTCAAATTCAGCGAGAGCCGATCGCCATGCCGACGTCTTAAAGCGCCACGGTCTGACATTTAAGCGCTCTCAGAGACACTGTCGGTTTGGTCCAGTCTCTCTCTTACGGGTAACCTGCAACGCTGCACGTCGATTTATTTAGTAATGCTTTGCCCACGCTCCACGTTTTTTTTCAAGTAAGGTTCGTGGGAACCGGCGTGAATTGACAGCACATGAAATGGCAGACCGACAGTGTCTGGGAGCACCTAAATGTCAGCCTGTGTTAACGCGTGCGCCTGTACGTGCGCGTGCGCGTGGGCTCAGTCATGTATCGTGATGGCAGCGTGATAAGTCATGCACGTACGTTCACCTGCTGCATCTATAGCAGCAGGTTATTAACAACGACGTGCCTAAACACTCAAATTGTAATATATATATATATATCAGGAGCGTATAATGACAAATATGTCATTTGACAATAATAATGACAAAATAATGACAAATTTGTCATTATACTGTAAAGTTTGTCATTAT
>NW_014577169.1:318389-322539 GCF_000485595.1 Priapulus caudatus | reverse complement strand
AGAGAGAGAGAGAGAGAGAGAGAGAGAGAGAGAGAGAGAGAGAGAGAAAGCGCGCAGCAATGGAAGGGGGAAGAAAAGGGGAAAAGAGACCGCAGATGAACACGAAAGGAATGTCAGTATCTCACACTTTCATTCGACTCAATAAATACTCGTGAATATCAATAGTTGAGCGATATTCTACGGTGGTGTGATACGCAGTTACGGGCAGCAAGGTTATAGATAAACGTAGACGACTTCAGCGTGGCTCGTCCGTGCCCCGCAAACCAAACCACTTACGGCCGACGTAAAATGCCTTTTTGCGGCCTAACCCTAACTATAACACTAACCCTAACTCTAACCCTAACCCTAACCCTAACCTTAACCCTAACACAAACCCTAACCCTAACCCTAACCCTAATCCTAATCCAAACCCTAACCCTTGCCCACGTACGGCCGACGCGAACAACTGCCGCCACCTAAAACTCAGCTGTTAGCGCCGGCTGGTGGCTCATAATGACGTTGACATTAACGTTGACATTAACGTTGTTATAATAACGTTGACATTGAGGTTGACATAGACGTTATTATAATGACGTTGACATTGAGGTTGACATTCACATTATTATAATGACGTTGACATTGAGGTTGAAATTGACGTTATTATGACGTTGACATTGAGGTTGACATAGACGTTATTATAATGACGTTGACATTGAGGTTGACATTCACGTTATCATAATGACGTTGACATTGAGGTTGACATTCACGTTATTATGACGTTGACATTGAGGTTGACATTGACGTTATTATAATGACGTTGACATTGAGGTTGACATTCACGTTATTATAATGACGTTGACATTTAGCTACGAGCTGCTGCGTGACGGGTAGTAGAGGTTGCGTGACACGACGTCGCAGACGAAATCGACTCCTCCATTGCCGTCGCCCCCTCCCCCTATTTCCCACGCGATGTCGGTCGCCGCAACGAGAGATCCCCGCGTAGTAAATATACACGGAGAGATTTCAAAATTTCACTCGGCAGAATTTAATTGCGGCTGTAATATCATCCGGCAAGATCCAACATGATATTGCCGACGATTTCTCATTCAAACATGCTTCGGGCGATATGCTGCATAAACGCGCGCCAGAGCGAAAGGTTGTGTGTGAACGGTTTCCATGTTCGCCGTTGCCACGGGCAACAAGTTTAAACTATTAATTACGCGTGGATGAAAGGAGAAGGGCGAGGAGATGGCACTTTAGTTTTGCGTCGATCTTGTTCAGCGAACAGAATTAAGGCGATCATTTCTTTAGTGGATTTTCAACTGAGCCTGAGCGTACTGTAATTCGATCGCGGATACCAGCGCCGTTTTAGTATTCATGACGACCGCTAACAAGAATTCTACATTTGCTCATTCCATATGAGTAATCACAAGCCAGCCCCAGTCCGAACTGTCCAGCTGTCAAATGCACTGTGACTATGCGCACATCCCCCCGTGGCCACCTCCTCGCTTCATTCCCCCGGATCCCGACATCGAATTGACTATACTCTCAGTTGTGGTAAATGGAAATAAGACAAGTCAAAAAATAAAATGTTTCGGGGTTGTCGAATGGCTTGTTTAAGCAGTGTGCACGGCCGGCCGGTTGATGTAATAGATCAATTTGATCATGCATGGAATAAAGATTTTCGGAAAACGCGCATTTTGATGGGAATCGTGCAGGCGCTCCGAAATCGAAGGAAAGAGAATATGCGGCCTACGCGAGCGAGTACATATATCGTGCTAACGCACATACATGTGCACCACTGTTTCATTATAGATGGCGAATTTCAACAGCGGATTGCTAGTGTCAGAGGTCTGGCATCTACTCAGCCCTACGCACATTGGGGTTGCATTACAGCTAGGCCAACATACCGACGTCAGCTGTATACGCGTTCATTCTCATACAAGGAGAGGTTAATCTAGGCGTTCCATCTAGGAGTGTAATCATAGAGGGCTACTAAAGCTGTTGGAAGGCAGTTCCTCCAAGTCTCCATAAGGAGCAGCGGTTGCTGTAGGCGGTCCAACGTATCGTAACTTTCACAGCTTAACATACGTCAACGACACCTTCCCACGAATGTTCACAAATAAACCGACCATTAATCAGACATTTTTCGTTTGTTAACACCCTCGGATCTAGCTCTATAGAACTATATAACCCTATAGGGCTAGAGTTCTAGAGCTACCTCGGATCTATCTGTACCGAGGGCTGATCAGCCGCGGTGGCGACAGCCAGACGATGACGATTGTTATATTT
Source organism: Priapulus caudatus (assembly GCF_000485595.1). Lineage (NCBI taxonomy): Eukaryota > Metazoa > Priapulida > Priapulimorpha > Priapulimorphida > Priapulidae > Priapulus > Priapulus caudatus. Next base: position 320,268 of record NW_014577169.1, on the reverse strand, counting down.
CGCCCCGCTGGCTGACGGGTCGCAGGCCCGTACTGCACCCCTGCGTGGCTGTCAACCGCACACTTTCATTAGCGCGACGATGAGATGACAGGTAATAACACGCCTGGTGGCGAGTGACACACTTCTTTGATTCCAAGCGCAGGTGACAGCCATAAGAAAGTTTCGTTCATTATATAAATCACACATAAAAATCACAGATATATAGTTGTATATATAGATCACAGGTATATAGTTGCATATAGATCACAGATACGTGGCTGTATATATATATAGATCACAGATCTGTCTGTCCGTGTCCGTCCGTCCGTCCGTCCGTCCGACCGACCGTTCGTCCGTCTGTCTCTCTGTCTGTCTATCTGTCTATCTGTTTAGCTGTCTGTCTGTCTGTCTGTCTGTCTGATCGTCCGTTCGTTCGTCCGTCCGTCTGTCTGTCTGTTTGCCCGTCGGTCTATCTGTCTGTCAGTTTGTCTGTCCGTCCGTCCGTCTGTCTGTCAGTTTGTCTATCTTTCGGCATTGCGACGAGGATCTCTGACGAAGGGAAACGCAAACACACGGTTACGATGTGAATGTTACGAATTTGTTTACGTAGTTTGCGACTCGTTTTTCGGAATCTGCATTTATATTGGTGTGCCGACGTCTATGCGGGTGGCGTGCATGTGGGCTGCTGCGAGCGGCATGCATATACATATATATATATATGTGCTTCTATGCGTAGGTCGATCAGCGTGAGCGGTGTCTCCGGAGCCGCATTGCCCTCATAATCAGGCCGTCCATAATTCCCTTTGCCAGCTTCGGAGATGAGTTAATGAATTTTCATGAGCTGGCACGCAATCTAATTTACAGCTGGCACGCGCGCAAGCATGCCAGCGGTAGCCATCGCCATCGCCAACGTCGCCGCAGCCGCCGCAGCCGCAGCGAGCGTCATTAGAAACGCGTTGCTCGCAGTTTTACGACGTTCGAGGTTTACACGCGATGTGCGTTAACTGCGCGGACTAACGGCGCGGACACACACAGAGCATACGCGACGGTAGCTATAGAACTATAGCCCTTCGCTCTGCCATAGGCAGTGTCTGCCACGGGCGGTGTCTGAGCACTGCCTGTGACAGAGCGAAGGGCTGTAGTTCTAGAGCTAACGCGAAGACAGCGAAGGGACGACCGACTTGAGCGGCCGATTTGCAGGCAACCGTTACTCGTGCGTGATCGAATAGCGCGCCGGAGATTCCGAGAGCCCATCAACTTTAAATTCATATATACAATAGTCTTAAAGTCGTCACTCCGCGAGTTTGAAATTTGAAACGTCGTCGCGCCGTCAACTCTCGTAATCATGAAAATTTCCTAGCGGTGGCGGTGACGGTGACGATGGCGATAGCAGTGACGACGGCGGAGGTTTTAATAACGGCGGTAGCGGTGACGATGACGATGGAAGTGACGTTGACGTTGGCGGTAGCGGCGACATTGGTGGTAGCGATGATGATGACGGTAGCGGTGGCGTTGACGATGGCGGTGGCGGTGACGCTGGCTATGGCGCCGCGGCGTTCCATCATGCACGGGGTTATTCCGTGTTGGCGTGTTTTCAAACATGTCGCAGTAATGGTGACGAATGGCTCGCTGAGTAAGCAACGCTCAGATTCGCAGCACACACAACTTAGACCGATCAATCTTGACTAGGAGACCGAGTGAAGGGCGAGAGAGAGCAAGAGAGCGAGAGAGAGATAGTGTTTTTAAGTGAGAGAGAGAGAAGATATATATAATATACGCACATATACATATATATATATATATATATATATATATAGAGAGAGAGAGAGAGAGAGAGAGAGAGAGAGAGAGAGAGAGAGAGAGCAAGAGAGCGAGAGAGAGATAGTGTTTTTAAGTGAGA
>NW_014577169.1:311128-317569 GCF_000485595.1 Priapulus caudatus | reverse complement strand
GAGAGAGGCAGGGAGAGAGAAGGGAAGAGTGAGCTAGAGGGAGAGGGAGCGCAACAGCGCAAAAGCGGTTAGTGTAAGAGATAAATAAAGGGACAGCGGAAGTGAACGAAAGCGAAAGAGAAAGCGAGAGCGGTGTCAGAGAGAAGGTGATCACTAGACCGTGAACCAGCTTTAACACTATCAGCGAACGCACGGCCGCGGATAAGCTCTGTTTCTCTCGCTGCCCCCGCGACAGTGACCCGTCAAACCAGACAATGACACCACCCCCTCCCACCCCCCACCCGCGCGCACTCACCGCCGCTTTCTCTCGCGCTGTGAACATTCGATTGGCGTGAAAAACAGCGAGCGAGCGAGCGCGTCATTGTCCGCACGCGCGCGAGCCGACTGATTTTACGCGCTTCGCATGAACGTAGTGCGTATCGTAGCTGGGTTGATCCCCCTCCCCCTTCCCCCGGGGGAATCAGTACGCGCGGAGACGGCCTGGCAGCGGCGGCGATGCGAGACAACGCGCGCTGCACGCTTCGCGGCGAGCGGGGAATCCGCGATCCGCCCCGCTGCGTATTCGCCAGACACGCCGAGCCTCTTGTAACTCACACACTCTCACTCTCTCACACTCTCCCTGTGTCACCACTGTACACTCTCACATATTGATATTTTCGCCCCTACGATATGTGCCGACCCGTGAAGATGCCATTGAGTCGGCCTAGGTCCTTGGGCCCGTTATTAGCAACAACATTAATCGGAACGTTAGCTTTGACTCGTAGACCGTTGACAGAAACATCGTAACGTTACGAGAACGAAAAATCCTCGCAAATTGCCTTTTAACATTACGAAATCCTAGGCCCACTCGTAATTTTATGATCAAGATGAAAATAATACAGTTACACAAAGAATTGCAATTATACTAATATTATATTTTATATTAATTAGTAAAACACGTGTTTTCCATGGAAAACACATCAGAAACATGACGTATCTACCGATCGTGTACCAAAACAAATATACATATAACTGGTGTTTGTTCTCTTGTTTTTGATAGTTTTATACGCTCGCTTATGTTGCTGTGCAGAATATATTCGTGGACGTGTCGTTTTTTAATCAGATGTTATTTATATGTGGTTAACCATCATAATATCAAGAGCATATAAAGAAGGTATGCTCCTTCTTTATATGCTCTTGATAATATAGATATATTACTGTCATTTACAATAAATGTGTATGAATTAGAATTTTGTGATCGATCCTCATCCAATTGGCAGCATTGTGACAGCAAATTATCAAGTTCGTGTTATCGTATATTTTCTCATAGCTGCGATGCGTTTCTGTCAACGAACGCTATTCTCGCAATATTAACATTAGTCGTAAGTGCTATCTTAGCATTAACATTAGCATTAGCATTATGTACGATCGTCGGGATGACCAAGTAGTTTAATTTGCGATCGTTATCATATCGTAGATTTTTTTTAATCTATTTATATATTTCCAGTTGAGTTGGCATGCGTTCATCTACGTGAGATCAGGAGTAGATAATAGGGCTATTATCTACTCCTGGTGAGATGGTAGATATGCAGCAACAGATCATATCTGGTGAGGCCACTTAGTTGCTTATGCTGCACTTTCGTTGGTGGCTGTACATGCCTATTCCGGAGCGGCAGAGCCTTCCACAAGTGCCGCATGCAAACAGGTTGGCGTGGACTTCTCCAGGGGCTGTGGGTTGGCGCTGCTTGCAGCAGCCGCGTCTGTCCTGGAGCTGCTTCAGCCACTCTGCATCAAGATGGTTAATTCCAGTCAAAAGCTGAAGCCGCCGTGTGCCCCTGGTTGCAGCTTCAGCTTTCTACGTGTCTTCGTTGATGTTTAGGGGTTTCATGTCTCGTTTGCATACATCCTTGTACCGAAGCTTTGGGCGCCATCTTGACCTCTTAGCGCTGGTTAATTCCCCATAAAGAATGTTCTTGGGGATGCGTTCATCTTCCATCCTATGCACATATCCGTGTCCATCTAAGGCGCCTTTGCTCGATGAGTGCTAGAATGCGTGGTAGGTTTGTTTTGAAGAGGACTTCAGCATTTGTGAGTTTGTCTTTCCAGGTAATGTCGAGAATGCGGAGTAAACAGCGGAGATGGAAGCTGTCTCGTTCTTGGGAGCTGTATGTTGCCCATCCCTCACATTCACAGAGCACAGTGCTGAGGACATATTTCCAGTATATTCACGATAATACATTTAACCCATTTCCGTGATTATAATGATACGATCTCATGCGACAGGAAAGTGCGCGTCCAAACGATAGCGGAAAACACGCAAGGTCTGTGAGCATGCGCTATTTGTATATACGTATTACGTAAATTCTAATAACACCCAGCGAAAATGTTAGTCACGTCCCACGAGGACAAATTAAAAATGATCCTAATTAAGGACGCAATAATTGCTATAGTCCTGTCGACGCGAGTAGGCAAAGCAGGAGCCTCTACGATAGTGTCAGCAACAGAAATACATGTGGACAGCTGGCTGCCCTTGCGTAGTATTATAGCCTCTCTCGTTCATCTTTCGTTTTACACGCTTTCTTTTTCAGCTTCTCTGCATACTTAAACTCGCCTACAATCTTCATATTACACCTCCTCCTCCTCCTCCTCCTCCTCCTTACTCCTTAACGCTCTCTTCCCCATCCTCATGCTACAGCCCTCTGCATACTTCCTTTTTTATCATCCTCCGTATATCCCTCCGCCTAACACTCCTCCCTCATACACTCGCTCTCCTATACCCTCCGCACCATATCCTCCTCCCTGTATCCTTCCTCCTATACCCCTTCTATACCTTCCTTCGTCTAACCTACCTGCTATACCCTTCCCCATATATCCTTCTCCTATACCCTCGCTCTTATACACCTAATATACCCTCCCTCATATACACCTAATATACCCTCCCTCATATACACCTAATATACCCTCCCTCCTATACACATAATATACCCTCCCTCCTATACACCTAATATACCCTTCCTCCTATACACCTAATATACCCTCCCTCCTATACACCTAATATACCCTTCCTCCTATACACCTAATATACCCTCCCTCCTATACACCTAATATACCCTCCCTCCTATACACCTAATATACCCTCCCTACTATACACCTAATATACCCTCCCTCCTATACCCTCCTTCCTACATATCGCCACATCATCACCATCTCACATCTATCATCACCATCGCTCCATCACTATCCCTCCCCATCGCCATCCACACCATCGCCATAATTCACCACAACCATCCTAATCACCATTCGACCATCATCACATCGCCATCATCACCATCGCTTCCACTCGCACATCACTTATCGCCATCATCACCATCGCCATCATCCCCATCGCCACAAACCATCGCCAAATCCCATCACCATCATCACCATCGCCCATTCATCACCATCGCCATCATCACTTATGGCCAATCATCACCATCGCACATCATACACCATCGTCATCATCACATCCGCCATAATCACCATCGCCATCATCACCATCGCCATCATCACTAATAACCACTAGCAACACGCGCGCATATTCCCAGGCACCTGCTAACAGCAGCAGCAGCAGCAGCAGCAGCAGCAGCAGCAGCGGCGGCGGCGGGCATGTCAGCGTAAACCGCCACACCGCAGCCCGCAGCCCTTCGACGTGCAACAGATGGACAGCGCTTTCTCGCGACGTTCGGTCGCTCGTTCCTTTTGTCAACTCGGTGCACGCTGGTCGTATTTTGGTCGATCAATATCGCGCCGCCGCTTATTATTACGCATTCATCTAATTATAGGAAATAAATGCGCTCGGTTGTGTCGTTCGCCCTGCGCGCGCTGTCGCCCGACTGGCTACGAGGCGCTGATGAATCATCCCTGGGTTATAGCTCTGGTTAGGCTACTATTGCCTAGTTCTGCGTCTTGTTGGATGCGCGAGAAATTATTCGTCGTTTTTCATTTTCTGCTCATCGAGGGCATTGCAGGCCAATGATGCACGCGTGTGTGGCGTGCTTGAGGACATTGATATACGCTGTACAGGGGCACTATATAACAAGATTACACGCAGCGCCGCACGCACGCACGGTACACACGCACACACGCGCGACCATTACGCGCACACACAACGCACACACGCACATGCACACACGCACATGCACGCACACGCACACGCACATGTATACGCGCACACACACATACACACACGAGCACCACACACACACACACACACACACACACACACAACACACACACACACACATGCTACACATGCACGCACATTACGCACGCACACTAATGCCGCTATAACGACACGGTACGCTGAATCTATGAGAAATCACGTCACATCGTCCGGGGAAATGACTCAATCTCAATCACTCATTTTTTCGCCAGCAGTGAAAGCCACCGGCTTCGTGCTCGAATGACGACGAATAGGTCGCACGCATGCACGGGTCGATTCTGGCGCAACTCTATACGCCCACTCTATATACACCTATAGTCGGCGTACTTATAACTAGCACGACTCTGCATGGGTTCTCTGAATACGGCCGCACACAAACACGCTGCCGCAATTACACTACACTGCAGCTACGCAGCCGCAAATACACGCTAAACGTCTTATTCTGAGAGGGCGTCATTATGCATTCCTTCTATGCACGCGTAAAGCGCGCATCTCGACATATAATAGGTGGTCACGAGCCCCGTGAATGGCTCACCCCGCCCGCCTTGTCACGCGCTTCGCCCACTATATAAGATTGCATTAACACGCAATTCGCGGCCGCCATGCCCGAACAACAGCGACGCCTGCTCGCCTCTAGCGCCAACAGCCGCTGATGACGTCAGTAGCGATGGACGGTCACGAGGGCTCTGGTCTGTTGTCGTGAAGACGTTAGTTGTGCGTGCGCGTTGGCGCGGCGCGATGCGAGCGCGTCGCGTTAGAGCTGATGATGATTGGCGTCGACGGTAACTTACTGCCTATATCGACGTGGCCGCCCGCCAACGGGCCGTCAAGCGCTTTACTGTTGCTACTGCTGCTGCTACTGCCTTACTGCCTGCTCGCTGATCGTTGCTGTTACTGCGTCTGTGCTGCTGCACTTGCTGTTACTGCTGCGCTTCTGCTGCTGTCGCTGGGATGCTGGCCTGCCTCGCTTGCTGTCGCTGATGCTGGCTTGCTGCTGTTGTTGGCTAGTTAACTGCTTGCTGCTCTGCCGTTCGTGCTGGCTCGCGGAGCCTTTGCTGCTGCTGAATGGTTGCTGCTTACTGCTGCTTCTGCTGCTGCCTAACGGTTACTGCTGCCTGCTGCTGTTGCTGTTACTGCTGCCGCTGTGCTGCCTGTGGTAACTGGCTGTTGTTTCTTGCTGCTGCCCTGGTTACTGCTTTGCTGGGCTGCTGCTGCTAATTGGATGATGAATAATGCCATGTTGATGATGGTAGAGGGTGGTTGGTGCGGCGATGACGCATGCGCTGCGAGACTTGCAGTGCGTGCATGTGCGCGCTGTCCACATCGTTGTTGCTGCTGCTGCTGCTGCTTGCTGTTGCTGCTGCTGCTGCTGCTTCTGCCTTCTGCTGTTGCCTGCCTGCTGCCGCCTGTTTCTGCTGGCTGCTGCTGTTGCTGCCCCTCCCCCGTCAGGCGTGCGGCGACGCCGTGTATATATACATCCGCCATCGACCCCCTTTCCGGGGGAGGCTGATGAAGCCTGCATGACGCAGCGAGCGTGCGAACTCACAACAGGGAGAGGGCCGACCGCACGCAAGCATGGATGCCCATCTCTGCTGCAGGGTTTTGCTCCTGAAGTTTTCACTATGTGGGGCTGAGGACGGGTATAGTCGGAGTGTAAATTTTATGAGGGAGGGTATAGGAGGGAGGGTATAGTAGGTGTATAGGAGGGAGGGTATAGGAGGGAGGGTCTATAGTAGGTGTATAGTAGGGAGTGTATATTAGGTGTATAGGAAGGAGGGTATAGGAGGGAGGGTATATTAGGTGTATAGTAGGGAGGGTATATTAGGTGTATAGGGAGGGAGGCGTATATTAGGGTATATGGAAGGAGGTATAGGAGGGAGGGTAATTAGTGTAACTGTATAGTAGGGAGCGGTATATTAGGGTTATAGGAATGGGAGGGTATACTTTAGTGCGTATAGGGTGGGATGGGTATATTAGGTGTAATAGGAGAAGGGTAATATTAGGTGTATAGTAGGCGGGTATATTAGGATGTATTAGGAGGAGGTATATTAGGTGGATATGAGGGAGGCTAGATTATGTGTATACGGAGGGCAGTGTATATTAGGTGTATATGAGGGAGGTATATTAGGTTGCTATAGTAGGAGGGGTATTATTAGGTGTATATGAGGGAGGCGTATTAGTAGTGTATAGGAGGGAGGGTATATTAGTGTATAGGAGGAGGGCTATATTAGGTGTATATGAGCGGATGGTATATGTAGGAT
>NW_014577169.1:308379-311103 GCF_000485595.1 Priapulus caudatus | reverse complement strand
TGATGGCGATGGTGATGATGGCGATGGTGATGATGGCGATGGTGATGATGGCGATGGTGATGATGGCGATGGTGATGATGGCGATGGTGATGATGGCGATGGTGATGATGACGATGGTGATGATGGCGACGACAGCAGTAATGCTGCTTCTGCTCCTGCTGATGTCGTTGTTGTTGCTGTCGTCAGCGTTGTTATTGTTGCTGTTATTGTTGTGTTGTTGTTGCTGTTGTTGTTGTTGATGGTTATGATGATGATGATGATGATGATGATGATGATTATGATGGTGATGATGATAGAGGTTACGGTGGATTTGATCATGATAATGGCGACGATTTATTACTCAAAAACGATAACAACAAAAACTCCCGAGTTTTTCCCAGACTACAAACGCCTATATATCACGATTACTTTATTCCCTCAGCAAATCTGTTCCGCTTGCAATCTTCCCACACTGATCCGTTGAAGGTCGTCCTCCGCCCTATCACGTCTTGAGAATTTATTTATTTAATTAAAGTCGAACAAGAGAACGGCTGGTTGATAACCCCGAACGTATGGACGGCAGACGCCGCGCGCTCTCACAAACCCGCACAACGACGGCGCTGTGCCGCTCGAAAACACAATCCTCGGCCGTGTCTGCGCCGGAGAAAAACGCGCGCGGCGGCCATGACAGTCACGTGTCGCGATGACGGTACAATAGCGCGATAGGCGGGGCGCGATGGGTTGCCATGGTGCTGAACCGCGGACATGACAAACGAGATGCGCCGGGGTCAGAAGGAAGCAGACATCAGAAAGCTGACATCGCGTGACGATTCGCGGATCGTAGGTTCGTCGGCCCGCCGTGAGAACCGACGAGCCGACGTCGTTCACGGTCGTTGTCGCTGCTGCCGCTAGCCGATCGACGTGCTGCGGCTTGTTGTTGTTGTTGTTGTTGTTGTTGTTGTTGTTGTTGTTGTTGTTGTTGTTGTTGTTGTTCCAGTGTCATGCTCGCGGCCCCTTCCCTCCGAACATAAAGTCATGTTCGCTAAGCTATCGACGGAATTTAGTTAGTACTGGTTTGATGTCCTGTCTTCACTCCCTCCATCTCCGGCTCTCTCTCCCTCTATCTCTCGTTCTCCCTCGCTCTCTCCCCCTCTCCCTCTCGATCTCCCTCGCGATCTCTCTCTCTCTCTCTGTCTGTCTGTCTGTCTGTCTGTCTGTCTGTCTGTCTGTCTGTCTCTCTCTCTCTCTCTCTGTCTGTCTGTCTGTCTGTCTGTCTGTCTGTCTGTCTGTCTGTCTGTCTGTCTGTCCGTCGAGACCGATAGGTACCCTTTTGGGTAAATATTCGTCCGCTCAATTTTTTTCTCTCTCTCTCGTATTTGTATGCAGTCGGCGGCCGTCTCATCAAAAATTCACTAACAATGCGCGCCTGCACGCACATTCTGTTAGCAAACCCGCTGCTGCTGTTGTCGCCATCGTCATCGTCATCGCCTCACACGCAACCTCTGCGAGAAATCATTACGTTCGCTCGGTCTCGTCTAGCTAAATAATGACTAAGGACTAAGGACTAAGGGCTCGAGCCGCGAGCGCCTACATGCTATGCATTTGTGAACTGAAGCGATACGTTCCGGTCGCCATGCTTGCCGGCTCTGATATCGGGTCGCGATTGATGGCGAACGTAACGTCGTAAGGTTGAGCGGAAGTCAGGCCAGCTCTCGGGCAGACTAATGGTGCGAGGAAGATTGAAAGGAACGGCGGAGTAGCACGTACGCGCGACGGATTGCGCTCGCCGCGTCATGCTTGAAAACGCGAGTTGGGGCATGGTTCGTGTTTGGTCGTGGCCGCATGTGATATTACCTGGGCCGACACCAGTAACATGCAACTAGCCAGCCAGCAACATTTAACCACAACATGCAACAGCAACATGTTGCATGCAACAGCAACATGTAACATGCAACATGCAATCGGCCGATGCATCTGCGAAGCATTAGTCGCTTACGTAAGCACGAGAACTCCTCCAGTAGGTACTCTTGCATAGTTTGCACACACTCTACACGTGCATATAAAGCACTAGAAACGATATGTGATGAACGTTTCGGCAGCTGATCAACGACACTGAAATTTTGGTTTGAATTTAATTAATTAATTAAAATTCATTTTTGAGATCCACAAGCAGGCAAGTACGTAAGCAAGCAATAAATGTTTAATGAATGTTTAATCACTGGTTCATTGCACGTGATATGCACTACACCAATTACAATGTGGCATTTTTATTTAATATCTAAGACAAATGTATATATATCTTGATATATATATATATATATACATGCCCAAGCACGCACACACGCGTGCATCATTGCCTGCATGCCCTCGATGAGCAGAAATGAAAAACGACGCAGTAATTTCTGCGCTCCAACAAGACGGAGAAGCTAGGCAATAGTAGCCTAACCAGAGCTATACCCAGGGATGATTCATCAGCGCCTCGTAGCCAGTCGGGCGACAGCGCGCGGGCGACGACACACGCGAGCGCATTATTTCTATAATAGATGAATGCGTAATAATAAGCGGCGGCCGAATATTGATCGACAAAATACGACGCGTGCCCGAGTTGACAAAAGGACGAGCGACGACGTCGCGAGAGCGCTGTCATCTGTGGGCACGTCGAGGGCTGCGGGACTGCGGTGTGCGGTTACGCTGACTGCCGCCGCCGCTGCTGCTGCTGCTGCTGCTGCTGCTGCTGCTGCTGCT
>NW_014577169.1:297491-305212 GCF_000485595.1 Priapulus caudatus | reverse complement strand
AGGGAGGGAGACATACACAGTCAGAAATAAACAGATTGAGAGGGAGGACGGAGAGGGGGAGATAGAAGGGAGGGAGACATACACAGTCAGAAATAAACAGATTGAGAGAGAGGAGGGAGAGGGGGAGGGAGCAGGGAGGGAGACATACACAGTCAGAAATAAACAGATGAGCGAGAGGGGAAGGGAGAGGGGGAGATAGAAGGGAGGGAGACATACACAGTCAGAAATAAACAGATTGAGAAGAGAAGGAGAAGAGCGGCGAGAGGAGCAGGACGGGGAGACATCCACCAGTCAGAAATAAAACAGATTGAGAGAGCGAGAGAGTGCAATGACACGCTCGGGCATAGCGGCAGACAGACAGAGAGAGAGAGGGGGGGGGATGAGAAAGAGCGAGATAAAGCGAGAGCGATGGAGAGCGAGAGACTGAGAGAAAGAAGAAGACGAGAGAGAGAGAGAGAGAGAGATAGAGAGAGAGAGAGAGAGAGCAGACAGGACAGACAAGCGGAGGCGCGGGTATTCGGTGGACCATTTAGCCGGCGGATGACGTGTCTGATTACCGGATTGCGTTCTACGTGCGTCGCCATGAATTTAACATGGTCATTTATAAGCCAGGATAATGAGTACCACGCACGCTAGGCATCGCGGATATAAATAATGGATGCGACTGCTTGCGCGCATGCGCGTATCCTCGCGCCCCTGTCTGCGTTCTCTTCACTCGCACGTGGTGCGAAAGTATGCAAACGAGCGCGAGTAGAGATAAAATCACACCCGTTAGAAGTAGCTGGAGCCGTTCACGTTCGCGCAAAATGGACTTTCGCAAAGCTCATCTTTCGCGTTACCTCGCCATGCAATTTTCGGTTGGAATTCACAATCCAGGCGTCGCTTTTACGAGAGGAAAATTGGCCTCGTGGGCAGAGCGGCGGGCCGGTGAGCCGGCCCGTACGGGCACATGTCTCAGTACCGCTTATATACGCCGACGGTATTTATTTCTGGAAGCAATTTTAAGCGCATCCTGTCGTTTATTAGCCGCATATTGCGGGAGCGCCGAGGCCGAGCTGGAATGCAGACTTCATCGTTTTCCTACAGAAAGCAGCGACTCGCCGGCAGATGATGAAATGTCGGCCTTACCTCGGGAACGTGATTCGGATGATATTCCAAGAGGTTAACTAATAGGAATTAGGGTTAATGTCAGTGTTAGGTGTAGGGTTAGGGTTAGGGTTAAGGTTAGGTTAGGGTTAGGGTAAGGGATGTGAAGTCCTAAACTTGGCTGCAGCCCTTACTCTGTATGACGCAATGAGTAGATCCTTTTCGCGTGATGCCAAGGCAACAACACGACCTTCTATTCTCACCGCGAATATTTGCTGACCCAAAAGCGCCGTTTTTCATGAAAGTTTCACTTCAAGTGGCCGAGTTTACGAAAGCAGGATTGTTGTTAAAAACGCTATAGAAATATTGTAAATGTTTTTCGGTACCTAACAAATTTTTATTTCATTTATTCTGACGTGACAACTCGAATGGTTCACCAGTATAGGCCGCAATTGATATGACAAAGATTGCAAGATCGGACAAATGTGCGATGGCAAACTCTACACGCGCGCGTCGATTTCATACAAAGAATCTCTCGCACTCTCTCATCTACATATTCAGGCATATGCTACCACGCTCTAATGTTTACGCAGTACCACCACGCAGTACACCCGCAGTACACCCGCAGTACCACCACGTAGTACACCCGCAGTACACCCGCAGTACACCCGCGTGCTTCGTTGACCTCTGTCACAGTAAGCTCGGCCGTGTTTAGGATTCATTCGGCGGCTGCCGTCCGCATCAAGTGTGCTAAAGCACGCGTGCACGCGCGCGCCGTAAACCGTGACGGAGTTGACAAGGGGAAATGACGTCGCGGCGCGCTGTCGTTTGCACTATCGACTCGAGTGCAACGAGATGTGAAGGGATGATTGCCGAAATTGGCGCGCGTGCACAACGTACGCGCGTGATTACCCCGTCCGGTCACCGATGGCTTGATCACGCATGATGAACGACCCTCCAATTTCACGCGCGGCCATTTCAGTCGCGCGAAGTGTGACGTCACGCCGGCTGACGAACGAGCGCCCTGACCGCATCTCCGGAGGTTCTGTTCTCCAGCCTCTCTGCTCCCTATTTTCATTCTTATCTTCCTTCCTTCTTACCCAACCGCTTTCTCACTATCTTCTCCCATTCTTATTCTTTTCATGCGTCCGCTGATTCTCCCGCTCTCTTCTTTCTCTGTTGCCGTGTCGCTCTTGCTCGTTTAATCGTGCTATTCTTTGTTTCCTCTCACTTTCTCTTTCTCTAACGCTCTCTTAATAATCTCCCTTCCTCATCATCGCCGTATCAATTTCTAGCTCTTTCTCTCTTCCGCTGTTTCAGCAACAGACGTCGCCTCTATAGTCGGCTAACATAACACCTGTCGGTAGTTAGATAAATTAACTGCGCACGAACATGAAAAACTAAACGGCTACATGATGGATCGTGTAACTGATACGGCTTTCGCCTCGTGGCTTCTATATCCACACACGCTGGATTCAGCTTCTCCTAGCACCTGCTTTTGACGTGGTTCGCGCTGAACATGGCTTATGTAATAGTCGTCAGTAGAAAGCAGTTAACTATTTTCTGGAAGCAAAAAAAACTGAAAGGGGATGAACTGATGTAGTAACTCATGAATGTTCTTTCTTCTCAACCCCTGCAGTGCAGAAAACTGGATTCAATCGCCAGCGCAACGTATACGATCATGTCATCGTACTGACAAACGCAACTGTCGGAGATAAAGTAAAAAAAAAAGAAGCCAAATAAAGATAATCCGAAAAAAAGTAGTTCCGCCCGACGCGTACGCTACTACGACTTCTCGAAAATAGGCATCCGATGTAGCGCGGTGACTTCCCGACAGCGAACGCAAACAAAACATTCGCTCGTCGCCGCGTGCTTTCGTCGAGAATCCGTGATGAAGTTTTACGCGATGCCAAACTTATCATCCAGCGCGTGTTTCGCCGCGTCCTGTCCGCCGCCGTCGGCGTTTCTACTCGAGCACGACACGCAGCTAATAAGGCTGTCAAGAGATTTCTTAAGGAGCCACTGTCGTGCCGGCGGCGATGTATTGTGACATCACTGGCGTGCTGTCGGGGCGGCGGACCGAATCTAGAAGAGGCAGGAGACCGAGTAATAGTGATTTATGCTGGCGTGTGCCTATGCGATCCTTCTATCGGGTCGTGCCATGCATGGGGATATAGTACATCTGTCTTTATTCACCGCTCACAGCTTCAACTAAAACCAACAACAAACGCATTCCAAGCGCAATGCCGGAAAGCCAGGCAGACTCCCCGGAGAATGATATCGCTCGCCATGTATTTTAATCAACGCGTCGATGTCTTCAATTCACTAGATGTATTCCCGTCCAATCGTTTACGTAAATATCAATATTTCAATCGGATTTTATACATGCAGTGTTTGGCGTGCATGTGAGCGTCGGCCAGCACCCGAGCGTGCGTTCACGCGCTCACAGTTACGCGTACAGCTACGCGTAGTATATATATCTACACGCGCGCGTCGATTTCATACAAAGAATCTCTCGCACTCTCTCATCTACATATTCACGGCAATGCACACGCTCTAATGTTTACGCAGTACCACCACGCAGTACACCCGCAGTACACCCGCAAAGTACCACACGCAAGCGAGAGCGATGGAGAGCGAGAGACTGAGAGAAAGAAAGAGAGAGAGAGAGAGAGAGAGAGATAGAGAGAGAGAGAGAGAGAGAGAGACAGACAGACAAGGAGGGCGGGTATTCGGGTGGCGTAGACCGGCGGATGACGTGTCTGTATACCGGATTGCGTCTACGTGCGTCGCATGATTAACATGGTCATTTATAAGCCAGGATAATGAGTACCACGCACGTAGGATCCGCGAATAAATAATGGATGCGACTCTTGGCGCATGCGCGTCTCCTCGCGCCCCTGTCTGCGTTCTCTCACTCGCACGTGGTGCGAGTATGACAACGAGCCGCGAGCTAGAGTAAAATCACACCGTAGAAGAGTGGAGCGATTCAGTTCGCGCAAAATGACTTTCGCAAAGCTCATCTTTCGCGTACCTCGCCATGCAATTTTCGGTGAATTCGAATCCAGGGTCGCTTTTACGGAGGAAATTGGCCTCGTGGGCAGAGCGGCGGCGGCGGTGGCCGCCCGTACGGGCACATGTCTAGTACCGCTATATATACCGCGAGGTATTTATTCTGTAAGCAATTTTAAGCGCATCCTGTCGTTTATTAGCCGCATATTGCGGGAGCGCCGAGGCCGAGCTGGAATGCAGACTTCATCGTTTTCCTACAGAAAGCAGCGACTCGCCGGCAGATGATGAAAGTGTCGGCCTTACCTCGGGAACGTGATTCGGGATGATATTCCAAGAGGTTAAACTAATAGGAATTAGGGTTAATGTCAGTGTTAGGGTTAGGGTTAGGGTTAGGGTTAAGGTTAGGGTTAGGGTTAGGGTAAGGGATGTGAAGTCCTAAACTTGGCTGCAGCCCTTACTCTGTATGACGCAATGAGTAGATCCTTTTCGGTGATGCCAAGGCAACAACACGACCTTCTATTCTCACCGCGAATTTTGCTGACCCCAAAACGCCGTTTTTCATGAAAGTTTCACTTCAAGTGGCCGAGTTTACGAAAGCAGGATTGTTGTTAAAACGCTATAGAAATATTGTAAATGTTTTTTCGTACCTAACAAATTTTTATTTCATTTATTCCTGACGTGAACATCGAATGGTTCACAGTATAGGCGGCAATTGATATGACAAAGATTGCAAGATCGGACAAATGTGCGATGGCAAACTAGATGCGAAAGCACGAGAGAACGAGGGAGCGGAAACGATCAAAAGAAAGAACGATAAAAAGAGATGTATAGAGTGAGAGAGGAGATCGAAAATCTGCATGAATCCTAACCGTCATATGTAGTATACGTAAACGGTTACGCTTATCACTTGCATTCTTCCCGCACGATACAGTCGAATTCAGTAGTATGTACACGGGGTCGAACGGCTACGCATCGCGATATTCTAGACTTCTTCTTCAACCTCCGCGCCTGTCTCTCTAAATACCTATGACGCCTCGTCCATTCCCCCCGTCTCTCTCATTTCGCTCGCACGTAAAAAATGTGCGCCTAATCAATATTAAATCCAGCACCGAGCAGCAAACGTAGACGTGCAATTACTTACCCTTGCATATTCACAGCGCTGCGTTCATAGCAACGATTATTCCGTGCATGCATGCTCGGCGGATGGGCGGGGGGGCGGGGGTACGTAGAAGCAGAACGCTATACATCACCATAATATCAAGCGTGAATAATAATAGAGTAATAATAGCAATAATAATAATATATCTATTGTTATTCACTACGTACAACTGTGAGCGTCGTGAACGCACGCTCCGGCGATGGGCGGGGGGGGCGGGAAGTGGGAGGCAGGGGTACGAGAAGCAAACGCTATACCACCACATTATATCAAGCGTGAATAATAATAGTAATAATAATAATAGCAATAATAATAATAGACCTATTGTTATTCACTACGTACAACTGTGAGCGTGTGAACGCACGCTCGGCGGATGGGGGGCGGGAGGTGGGAGGTGGGAGGCAGGGGTACGAGAAGCAAACGCTACACATCATTATATATATAATATATACTACGCGTAGCTGTAACGCGTAACTGTGAGCGCGTGAACGCACGCTCGGTGCTGGCCGACGCTCACATGCACGCCAAACACTGCATGTATAAAATCCGCATTGAAATATTGATATTTACGTAAACGATTGGACGGGAATACATCTAGTGAATTGAAGCACACGCGCGTTGATTAAAATACAGTGGCGAGCGATATCATCTCTCCGGGAGTCTGCCTGGCTTTCCGCATTGCGCTTGGAATGCGTTGTTGTTTGGTTTTAGTTGAAGCTGCTGCAGCGTGAATAAAGACAGATGTACTATATCCCCATGCATGGCACGACCGCGATAGAAGATCGCATAGGCACACGCCAGCATAAATCACTATTACTCGGTCTCCCTGCCTCTTCTAGATCGGTCCCGCCGCCCCGACAGCACGCCAGTGATGTCACAATACATCGCGCCGGCACGACAGTGGCTCCTTAAGAAATCTCTTGACAGCCTTATTTAGCTGCGTGTCGTGCTCGAGTAGAAACGCGACGGCGGCGGACAGGACGTCGGCGAAACACGCCGCTGGATGATAAGTTTGGCATCCGTAAAACTTCATCACGGATTCCGACGAAAGCACGCGGACCGAGCGAATGTTTTGTTTGCGTTCGCTGTCGGGAACTCACCGCGCTACATCGGATGGCCATTTTTCGAGAAGTGTATGGCGTACGCGTCGGGCGCGAACTACTTTTTTCGGATTATCTTTATTTGGCTTCTTTTTTTTTTACTGTTATCTCCGACAGTTGCGTTTGTCAGTACGATGACATGATCGTATACGTTGCGCTGGCGATTGAAATCCAGTTTTCTGCACTGCAGGGTTGAGAAGAAAGAACATTCATGAGTTTACTACATCAGTTCATCCCCTTTCCAGTTTTTTTTGCTTCCAGAAAATAGTTAACTGCTTTCTAACTGACGACTATTACATAAGCCATGTTCAGCGGCGAAAACCACGTCAAAGCAGTGCTAGGAGAAGCTGAATCCAGCGTGGTGTGGATAATAGAAGCCACGAGCGAAGCCGTATCAGTTACACGATCCATCATGTAGCCGTTTAGTTTCATGTTCGTGCGCGCAGTTAATTTTAATCTACTACGACAGGTGTTATGTTAGCCGACTATAGAGGCGAGCGTCTGTTGCTGAAACAGCGGAAAGAGAGAAAGAGCTAGAATTGATAGCGGCGATGATGAGGAAGGAGATTATTAAGAGAGCGTTAGAGAAAGAGAAGTGAAGGAAACAAAGAATAGCACGATTAAACGAGCAAGAGCGACACGGCAACAGAGAAAGAAGAGAGCGGGAGAATCATGCGGACGCATGAAAAGAATAAGAATGGAGAAGATAGTGAGAAAGCGTTGGGTAAGAAGGAAGGAAGATAAGACATGAAAATAGGGACAGAGAGGCTGGAGAACAGAACCTCCGGAGATGCGGTCAGGGCGCTCGTGCGCAGCCGGCGTGACGTCACCCGCGCGACTGAATGCCGCGCGTAGAACCATTGAAGGTCCGTCATCATATGCGTGTCAAGCCATCGGTGACCGGACGGGTAATCACGCCCGTACGTTGTGCACGCGCGCCAATTTCGGCAATCATCCCTTCCACATCTCGTTGCACTCGAGTCGATAGTGCAAAACGAACAGCGCGCCGCGACGTCATTTCCGCCTTGTCAACTCCGTCAGCGGTTTACGGCGCCGCGCGTGCACGCGTGCTTTAGCACACTTGATGCGGACGGCAGCCGCCGAATGAATCCTAAACACGGCCGAGCTTACTGTGACAGAGGTCAACGAAGCCCGGGTTACTGGCGGTGTACTGCGGGTGTACTACGTGGTACTGCGGGTGTAGCTGGCGGGTGTACTGCGTGTGTACTGCGGGTGTACTGCGGGTGTACTGCGGGTGTACTGTGTGGTGGTACTGCGTAAACCATGTAGAGCGTGTGCATGCCGTGAATATGTAGATGAGAGAGTGCGAGAGATTCTTTGTATGAAATCGACGCGCGCGTGTAGAG
>NW_014577169.1:286956-290721 GCF_000485595.1 Priapulus caudatus | reverse complement strand
TACACGTACTAACGTACTACGACGTACACTACACTACACACTACACACGTACGACGACGTACGACGACGACACACACACGACACGACACGACACGACACACACACACACACACACACACACACACACACACACACACACACACACACACACACACACACACACACACAAGCTGAAGCGATAACGTGTAGTAGTGAGGGCGTGCGTGCTGCTACGTCGGCCTCTGCATTTCCTTCGCAAAACCGTCTGGTGGAGGAAATTCGAGTCGGCAGCAGCAGCATGTGACAGGCGTGTCGAAGCAAACGCACGTACATCTGAAGCGCACAGCAGCGCGTCTATTTCCCAGGCCGGTCACGCGCACGCGAACGCAGCGCGCACGCAAAATGTCCAATGAGCGAGAAATTGTCAATTCGCAAACGTTCGCGAGACACATAGAGCAAAGCGTACTACAGTGAAAAAAGTACAAGCTGTGAGCGCTGGCGTGCATGTTCAGATGCGTTAATGTGCATGCGCGCGCGTGTGTGCGCGGATGCATGCGCGCGTGTTTACATACGTGTGTGAGTGTGAGCGAGTGTGCGCGCGCGTGTTTACATACGTGTGTGAGTGTGAGCGAGTGTGCGTGCGCGTGTTTACTTACATACGTGTGTGAGTGTGAGCGAGTGTGCGTGCGCGTGTTTACATACGTGTGTGAGTGTGAGCGAGTGTGCGCGCGCGTGTTTACATACGTGTGTGAGTGTGAGCGAGTGTGCGCGCGCGTGTTTACATACGTGTGTGAGTGTGAGCGAGTGTGCGCGCGCGTGTTTACATACGTGTGTGAGTGTGAGCGAGTGTGCGCGCGCGTGTTTACATACGTGTGAGTGTGAGCGAGTGTGCGCGCGTGTGTTTACATACGTGTGTGAGTGTGAGCGAGTGTGCGCGCGCGTGTTTACATACGTGTGTGAGTGTTCATGACTTTTTCTTAAAGGCGTGAGAGTTTTTCTTATTCTTGTTGTTTGTGCACAGGGCGTGCGTGCGGTGTACTTGTGTGTTGAAGATGAGCATTTGACCGCCATTTACAGGTGATTATCGGCAATAATAGGCGAAAGAGAGTAGAGAAACGTAGAGGTAGTAAATACATTTCGTGTTTATTTACAATTATTATTTTTTATTGAGACGTTCCAAGTGCCTGTGCTTACACCGAAATCCTAGCAAGCTAGGTGGCGGGCACATATTTTCATAATATCTGAGCAACAGCATCATGGACACATTCATACTCTCTCTCTCCCGCTTACTTTTTTTTACTCTCTTTGTTGCCCCACTCATTTGCACTTTTTCTTTGTCTCCCCATCTCTTACGATGTGCTCTGCCTCTCTTTCCCCTTCTCTCTATGTGTGGCCACACGTGCGTGCGTGCGTGCCCGTGCGTGCGTGCGTGCGTGCGTGCGTGCGTGCGTGCCCTTGTGTGCGTGCGTGCCCGTGTGTGCGTGTGTGCCCGTGTGTGGACGCGTGTACGTGTGAGTCTGTTTGGACGTGCTTTCCTGCGTGAAGGAGGGTGTATATGTGCACGCACACATGCGAGTGTATGTAAATGTGCGTGTAGGTGTATGCGTGTGTGCGTGTGTGTATGCGTGCGTGCGTGTGTGCGTGCTATAACCGTCGTGAGTGTATCGGGCGCTGTCCGCCCTCTGGCCCTTGGTCGCACCTCACCGGCACATGCAGCGCGGAATCAATGCAGGGCTTCTTACCTAAGCCGTATCAATTTTGCTCGCCATGTTTAACCTGCACCACTACCGGCCTACTTAGCGATTCGGTTATGTTTGCGACAGTGCCTTTCTTTCACGCAAAATAACAAAGATGTCGTGAGCAGCCTATCAGCGTATTGATGCCGTTTCCATGGAAACCCTCGGCGGGTTTCGGCCCCTGCGTTATTGTAGAGCGTCAGCTCGGGCGAGCGGGTAACGCCAGGGTACGTAAACACAATAAGCATCATCGCCCTGACATCGCATGAGATGCTACGTGACTACGTGAAGCGGCGGCGAGCTCTCCTGCGGGCGGTATATCGCCGCGTCCGAGCGTGACCTACTCTTGACCAGTCATTGACCTGCGTCCGAGTTCCTCACTAGAAAAGCGGCGCGCATCGTGGATCAGGAATACTGTTATTCCGCGCACTTACAATGCAGAACACTTGTGATGTCACGAGCTTGTGCAAACACTTATCTGGTGAAGGTTTGTTTGTTTACCTTCGTGCATCGAGCATGAATTTATGAATATATAAATTCGCTATCACGAATATATCAGAATGGTCCCGAAACAGCAATAATATTGCTAGCGGCTCACTGTCAATAGCGGAGCACGATCGCCGTAGATTGTAAGCAATCTGGCGTTGTTTTTACTGTAGAGCGGTTTATGCCTAATTAGTAATTAACCTAACGAGTAACAAATAACCGACTGCAGTCTATATCAGCCGTTTATTTCTATAAGCTGCGTGGGCAACAGGACATGCATCAGATTGTAAAACGCGAGTTCGTACGTATTTTCGGTGACATGATCGTATAAGATGCTTGATCGTAAGATTCGCTGCATCTATCATTTCGCAGACAGTGAAGCTGATCTCTGTTTATCGCATTCATATAAGCAATAAGGTCGTGATGGACGTTAGTATACGTCGCAGCTCACGTATCGAGCCGTATATGGGTAAAGAAAGCTACAGCAGACGACAGCAGGAGTTCACGTGCAGGCCAGCCACAAACACGTGTGCGCGAACATCGGTGAAATAACGAGTGAAGAGAGGAACACCAGCGATGAACGGTGACCCTCCCCCCCATTCCAACCCCACCTAACCCCACCCAACCCCAACCCCACCCAACACCACCCCAACCCCACCCAACCCCACCCAACCCCACCCCAACCCCACCAGCATTCATCAAGCATCATCCCTCGCTGCCTCCCCTTCCCCCTCTCGTCCTCTCCGCTTCCTCTCGCGCTCTAGCTCTCTTTGCCAGACACGCTTGTTATTTTAACCCCCGCTATCACCTTCATTCGATTTTCTCGCCGCTGTCTGCTCTTCTCCGTTCTCTGCCTCTCACTTGTTTCTCTCTCGCGCGCCTCTCTCGTTGCCCCCCTTCTAGCTTTCTAATATCTGACGAATGTTTGCGCCACACGGTGTCGCTCGGGATTCGTGCCGGTAATTATGCTGACTGGCTCTGCAGAGAGGATGCGGTCGCGCTGCCTGTGCAGCACCGCATGTGCATGTGTCGCACGTGTCGCGCTGCGTGTGTCGCACTGCGTGTGTCGCGCTGCGTGTGTCGTGCCTGTACAGTACCGCATGTGTCGCGCTTCGTGTGTCGCGCTACGTGCGTCGTGTCACGCTTTGTGTCGTGTCACGCTGCGTGTCGTGTCACGCTTTGTGTCGTGTCACGCTTCGTGTCGTGTCACGCTTCGTGTCGTGTCACGCTGCGTGTCGTGTCACGCTTTGTGTCGTGTCACGCTTCGTGTCGTGTCACGCTGCGTGTCGTGTCACGCTGCGTGTCGTGTCATGCTTCGTGTCGCGCTTCCTGCATGTCGTGTCACGCTTCGTGTCGTGTCACGCTGCGTGTCGTGTCACGCTTTGTGTCGTGTCACGCTTCGTGTCGTGTCACGCTTCGTGTCGTGTCACGCTGCGTGTCGTGTCACGCTTTGTGTCGTGTCACGCTTCGTGTCGTGTCACGCTTCGTGTCGTGTCACGCTGCGTGTCGTGTCACGCTTTGTGTCGTGTCACGCTTCGTGTCGTGTCACGCTGCGTGTCGTGTC
>NW_014577169.1:280186-286946 GCF_000485595.1 Priapulus caudatus | reverse complement strand
GCGGCGGCTGTGCAGCTCTCCTGCGGGCGGTATATCGGCCGCGTCGAGCGTGACCTACTCTTGACAGTCATTGACTTGCCCGTCCAGTTCCTCTAAGAAGCGGCGCGATACGTGGGATGAGGAATACTGTTACTTCGCCGCCTTATCAATGCGAGAACTTGTGATGTCATGGCTTGAATGACCAGTATTCTGGCTGAAGGTTTGTATGTGTTTCCTTTCGTGCATCGGAGCATGAATTGATGAATATATAAATTCGCTATTCCCACGAATATGTCAGAATGTCCCGAACGCAAAAAAAAAAAAAAAAAAAAATAAATTATATTGCTGAGCGGCTCACTGTCTAATAGCGGAGCACGTCGCCGTAGATGTGTAGAGCAATCTGCGTTCACTGTTTTTACTGCTAGAGCGTTTATGTCCTAATTAGATACTTACCTAACGAGTACAATACCGACTGCAGTCTATATCAGCCGTTATTTCTATAAACTGCGTGTTGGACAGGGACATGCTCAGATTGCTGTAAAACGCGAGTTCGTAACGTATTTTCGTTGACATGATCGGTATAGATGGCTTGATCTAAGATTCGTGCATCTTTCATTCGCGACAGTGAAGCTGCATCTCTGTTTTATGCTTCATTAGCAATGAGTACGTGATGGACGTTCGTTACGTCGAGCTCACTGTATCGAGCCGATATATGGGTAAAGAAAGCTCAGCAGAGACGCGTGGTTCACGTGCAGGCCGACCCAAACACGATTCTGTGCGCGAACATCGGGTGAATACGATGAGAGAGGCAAGCGTAATGAACGGTGACCTCCCCCCTTCCAACCACCTAACCCACCCAACCCCACCCACCACACCCCAACCACCCAACCACAACCCCACCCACCCCGACCAACCCCCACCCCCACCCACCCAACCACCACCCAACCACCCCACCACCCCACATCCAACCCCACCCAACCCACCCACCCCCGCATTCATCAAGCATTCAATCCCACTGCTCCCTTCCCCTCTCGTCGCTCTCCGCTTCCTCTTTCGCGCTCTAGCTTCCGTTTGCAGACACGCTTGTTTTTGAACCCGCTATCACCTTTCATTTCGATTTCTCGCGCTGTCTGCTCGTTCTTCCTTGCTCTGCTCTCACTTGTTTCTCTCTCGCGGCGGCCTCTCTCGTTTGCCCCCTTCTAGGTTTCTATACATCTGACGACGTGTTTGCCGCCACACGTGACTCGCTCGGGATTCGTTGCCCGGTAATTATGGCTGACTGAACTCTGCAGAGAGGATGCCGTCGCGCTGCCTGTTGCCGCACCGCATGTGGCATGTGGCGCACGTGTCGCGGCTGTCGTGATTCGCACTGCGTGCTGTCGCGCATGAGACTGTGGTCAGTGCCTGTACAGTTACGCATGTTCGCGCTTCGCTTGTGTCGCGCTTACGTGGTCGTGTTCACGCTTTGTGTCGTGTACGACTGGCGTGTCGTGTCACGCTTTGTGTCGTGTCACGCTTTCGTGTCGTGTCACGCTTCGGGTCGTGTCCGTGCGTGTCGTGTCAGCTTACATTGTTGTCGGGTGTCACGCTTCGTTGTCGTGTCCGCTGCGTGTGTGGTCACGACTGTGCGTGTCGTGTTGCTTTCGTGTCGCGCTTCCTGGCATGTCGTGTCACGCCTGCGCGGCGCGGCGCGGCGCGGCAGCTCTGTTTACGTTGACGGATGCGCTAATTACGCGCCAGAGCAGGAGCGACGCAGCCGAGGCTCGGCGGAAACACTCTCTGTGGGGAGTATTGCGGGACGAGGAAGATTTATGTGTTTATGTGTGCACGTCCCCCCTCTCTCTCATACTTCCCGTCTCTCTCTGTGTCGGAGTGTGTTTGTGTGTGTGTGTGTGTGTGGTGTGTGTGTGTGTGTGTGTGTGTGTGTGTGTGTGTGTGTGTGTGTGTGTGTGTGTGTTTGTGTGTGTGTGTGCGTGCGTGCGTGCGTGCGTGCGTGCGTGTGTGTTTATGTGTGTACGCGCGCGCGTGTGTGAAACCGAGGTAAATGCAGGATCTACGTAACAATAAACCGCCATTCCGAATGTATCGCCAGCATTCATCTCGCTAACTATAATATTATGACATGAAAAGTGCCGATGATTATTCGCTAGCCAATAATTTTCGTTGCCGACACGAGAACGCGAGATAAATTAAACATCGTCAGCGCGTTCACTCACGCGCATGCGTGTAAGTCTTTAGCTCAAACCACCAAACCACCGAGCCGTATATAATAACAGGTAATAATAACATACTATGTATGCAAATAGCTGTGTGCTATTATTCACAGCTCAGTGGACTATACATAGGTGCTCGCGCGACGCAACTGTTGCCACGTCTGCAGTGCTGTGCGTTAATTTCTACCCTGATTAGCGACACCCATCGCGTGCGTGTGCTCTGGCTTTACCCCTTCCTCTCTCCCTTCCGCTGTCTCTCTCTCTCTCTCTCTCTCTCTCTCTCTCTCTCTCTCTCTTTCTCTCGCAATTGCTCTCTCGCGCTCTCTTTCACTGACTCTCGCTCTCTGCGTCTTGCCAACTCCCCGATGCAATTGTGTCGAGCAGAAACGGCGGGAAAACGAAGGGAACGTTACAGCGATAATAATTACCCCCGCCTGTAATTAGCTAATGATCTAATAAAATAATAAGCTGGCAAAGTGACCTTTTCTCACAAATCGAAAAACGGCTCGCCGCTCAGACGAGCTTCGAGTGACTTCGGTTGACTTCGGTTGCATTCGTGTTGTGCTCGTCCGTAACGCGGGTCGCGTACATCTGTTCGGCAAAGCAACGCTACGGAAGTCATTAGCATCTTACTATAATTTGGCGAATGTTGCATGTATGTATGTTAATGAAAGGCTCCGTCAGTTTTGATCCAAATAGCGCCAAATTCACAGAGGAGATCGATGAGTACACGGGACGAGTTCTAAACTTTACTCGGTTGAAAACGGTAAATAAGGCTTAAAAAAGATTACAACAAAAAAAGGTATAGATTTGGCTGAAAATAGGAGGCGCTATATCTTTGCCTTGCTAATATTTCGCCGTCTGTGAACGTTGTGCTGTAATATTTCGCCGACTGTCAACGTTGTGCTGCATGCACAGACATTTTTGTAAGCCCAATAATGTAAGTAGAAATAAGATTGTAATAATGAAGTTAGATGTCAATGTCAAGGTCAATCTCTTCTCTTATCTCTCTGGGCATTGAACAGTCGGTAAGGTCGGTCGGTAATAATGGGCAGAGTGGAAACATGCGAAGCACGTAATATTACGTGGTACGCAGCCAAGTGGTTAACGAGTGGCACCACCTACCAGCCAAATGAGATCTATCTATATTCTAACCTTGGAGTCCGTGTCATCAACCAGTACATAGCATACAATAAAACATTTCTGTGTGTGTGTGTGTGTGTGTGTGTGTATGTGTGTGTGTGTGTGTGTGTGTGTGTGTGTGTGTGTGTGTGTGTGTGTGTGTGTGTGTGTGTGTGTGTACTATAATTTGGCGAATGTTGCATGTATGAATGATTAATGAAAAGGCCTCCGTCAGTTTTGATCAATAGCGCCAATTCACAGAGAGATCGTATGGTACACGGGCGAGTTTAAATCTTTACTTCGTTGAAAACGGAAATACAGCTTAAAAAAGATTACAACAAAGAAAAGGTAGTATGGATTTGCTGAAAATAGGAGCGCTTATATCTTTGCTTGCTAAATATTTCGCCGTCTGTGAACTGTTGCCTGATAATATCGCACACCACAACACAGCCTAGATAACACCCGAAAAATAAATAGATGGATGCAATCAAAGACCATTCAAAAATTTCGTAAGCACACACATAACTGTAACCGAATCAGAACACAATAACATGTAAGATAAAATCAAGACAAACAAATCAAACGATGGCAACAAACAATGGTCAAGGTCAATCTGATTCTCTTATTCTCTGGTCCATTGAAGTCGTAAGGTCGTCGTAAAATTGGGACGAGTGGAACAATGCGAAAAACAGACACAAAGACTAATAATACACGTGGTACGCAGCCAACGCTTGGTTAACGAGCACCTCGGGCACACAACAACATACCGACCAAATGAGATCTAATACCCAGTATATTTACCTGAGTGTGTCATCAGCCGTACATAGCATACAATAAACATTTTCTGTGTGTGTGTGGTGTGGTGTGTGTGTGTATGGTGTGTGTGTGTGTGTGTGTGTGGTGTGTGTGTGTGTGTGTGTGTGATGCTTTGCTGTGTGGTTTGTGTGTGATGTGTGTATTTTCAACTGTGTACTTGCCAACAAATAGGTTTAATGATTGTTACGTGTAAGCATTGATTGTAACATGTATTTTATTGACTTCTCAACTATAAAAAAACAAACATGTCAACAACTAAACTCTCCATATAACACATTATACATATAACCAGGAGTGTATCAATAGTGTATCGATATAACACTACTGGTAACACATGCATCACAGTCACTAAGCTCGCGCTTAGCGTGGGTACTTCCAGCTAGTATATGTAAATTAACCAGTCAAGTCGTTTCTTGTTACGACACCTGGCGGCCGGAGCTCCACCTGACACGTGATAAGCTACGCGTGACGGTCACGTGGTAGCGTTTCGCTCTCACCGCAGCGATAAGAAGTCACATCCGGGAAAACGCGCTGGTAAATTCAAAAAAAAAAAAAACAACAAAAAAAAACCCAAAACCACAGAGGTGATCATATAAATAGGCATTTAATTGTATAAAAAAGACGCTCCGATCCACGCGAATTGTTATACGACGTCGGGTCGCGCGGGCGCTGTCTCGGTCTCCCGCGGACGTTGATTATTTTATGTGATTGTGGGTGCAATGTAACAACAATAAGTGCTTCAGAAGAATAGATATGAAGTAGCTAATAACGTGCTAATGGCGGCTATGGCGCTATGGTCTTGTGCTATGTGGCTATGGTGATTGGTGCTTGGTGCTATGGGCTATAGCGCTTGTGCTATGGTGCTTGGTGTGCTTGTGCTTGGTGGCTTGTGCTATGGTGCATATTGTGCTATTGTGCTGTGGTGCTATGGTCGCTATGGTGCTATGGTTTGCTATGCGCTATGGCTGCGATGGTGCTATGGTGGGCTTGGTGCTTGGTGGCTTGTCGGGTTGGTTGCATTGTGCTATTGTGCTTGGTGCTATGGTGCTATGGTGCTTGGTGCTATGGTGCTATGGTGCTATGGTGCATGGTGCTATGGTGCTATGGTGCTATGGTGCTATGGTGCTATGGTGCTATGGTGCTTGGTGATTGGTGCTATGGTGCTATGGTGCTATGGTGCTATGGTGCTATGGCGCTATAGCGCTTGGTGCTATGGTGCTTGGTGCTTGGTGCTTGGTGCTTGGTGCTATGGTGCTATTGTGCTATGGTGCATGGTGCTATTGTGCTATGGTGCATGTTCTATGCTATGCTATGCTTTACGCATGAATCGACTAAATGACAATAGCGAATACCCAACTTATAGTATGGCATGATGCGCGTTCAATTACGCAATCGTGACGCCGAGGCGACAGCTGAGTTTAGTCCATGCACTGGTCTGTCGCTAATGGCGTGACTAACATCTCCTCGCAGTGGCGCATCATGATACGCTTAAACTCGTAAACGCCGAGGTTACGAATGGTGGCCGGTTGTGATTACAGTGAACGCAAATCGAGAGAGCTTGGAAGAGGCAATGAACGCACCGCCCGCACGGCGGCACGCAGTCCATAGCTTGCTGCTGGCCTGCTGAATGGTGGTGGTGGTGGTGCTGCTGCTGCTGCTGGTGGTGGTGTGGTGGGGCTGCTGCTGCTGCTGTGCTGCTGCTGCTGGTGGTGTGGTGATTGGTGGTGGTGCTGCTGCTGCTGAACCACTCTACAAAAGCTGCGTGCTGCTGCTGCTGGTGTTGGTGGTGGTGTCTGCTGCTGCTTGTGCTGGGTGGTGGTGGTGCTGCTGCTTGCTGCTGATGGTGGTGGTTGGGTGCTGCATGCTGCTGCTGCTGGTGTGGGCTGGTGGGCTGCTCCCGCCTCGCCTCGCTGCTGCTAGGTGGTGGTGGTGGGGTGCTGGGTGTGGGGGTGGATATGGTGGTGCAGCTGATGCCTGCTGGTGGTGGTGGTCGGCTGGCTGCTGCTGCTGCTGCTGCTGCTGGTGCTGCTACTGGTGGTGGGTGGTGGTGCTATTGGTGGTGGTAGTGTGGTGGTGCTGCTGCTGCGTACTGCTGCTGCTGCTGTGGTGTGGTGCTGCTGCTGTCTGCCCAAAGCATAAGTAAGGATGGTAGAAACTCGCCTGCTGCTGCTGTGGTGGTGGTGGTGCTGCTGGCTGCTGCTGCTGGTGTAGCGCTAGATCAGCTACGCACCATCCCGACTCAGACGCTGCTGCTGCTGCTGCTGGTGGTGGTGGTGCTATTGTTGGTGGTGGTGGCCAATAGACTGATAGTGCTACTAACGAAATTGTCGTTTTTGTTGTTGTTGGTTGGTGGTGGTGGTCGCATGCATCATGAATAGACTAAAGAAAATAAGATGTGTCAACCCGTAAACCGAAGGTGATGTGGTGTACTGAAACACGGCCGGACGCGTGCAGATTCGCCCCCCTACCGCCGCTGGGTTCAGGGATAGCTTTCAAGTAGGTCACTCAGGGGAGATGAGTGATGTCGCTAGAATGGCGCATTAATTAGTGTGTTGTGGATATAGAAAATCAGTTAACACTTAACCCTAACCCTAATTCTGAACCCTAACCTAACCTAATTCTAAAAATAA
>NW_014577169.1:276934-280161 GCF_000485595.1 Priapulus caudatus | reverse complement strand
ATTCACTGTGGTACTTTTGGCCAACAATGTGTTAATGTGTTAGCGTGTAAGCATGATTGTAGTCCATGTATTTGTATTGACTTCCTAAACTATAAAACCAAGCAACCATGTGCAAAACTAAACTCTCCATATAAACATCTATCACATATAACCAACAAGGGGGAAAAATAAGTTTGGGGGGGGGGGTTTTTTTTTTACTCATAGTGTACTGGATAACACACTACTGGTAAACATGCATCACATCAGCTAAGCCTCGCGCTTAGCGGTGGTAACTTCGCTAGTAATATGTGAAATTAACCATTGTCAATGTCGTTTCGCTTGGTTTACGACACTGGCGGCCGGAGCTCCCCCTGACACGTGATAAGCACGCGGTGCGTCACGTGGTGAGCGTTCGCTCCTCACCGCAGCCGCTAAGAGATCCCAGCATCCCGCGGAAAACGCGCTGAAATTCGAGCGTGTCCTATATCGCCATTAATTGTATAAAAAAAGACGCTCCGATCCACGCGAATTGTTATACAGACGTCCCGCGGTCGCGCGCGCGCATGTACATCGGTCTCCCCGCGACCGTTGATTCATTTTTTTATGTGATGTGGTGCATGGTACTATAGTGCTATGGTGCTATGGTGCTATAGTGCTATGGCGCTATGGCGCTATGGTGCTTGGTGCTATGGCGCTATGGTGCTTGGTGCTATGGTGCTATGGCGCGTATATGCGCTTGTGTCTATGGTGCTTGGTGCTTGGTGCTTGTGCTTGGTGCTATGGTGCTCATTGTGCTAGGTGCTTGTGCCTAATGGCGCTATTGGTGCCTATGTGCTATGGCGCTATTGGTGGCTTGTGCTAGGTGCTTGGTGCTTGGTGCTTGGTGCTTGGTGCTATGGTGCTATTGTGCTTGGTGCTATGGTGCTATGGTGCTTGGTGCTATGGTGCTATGGTGCTATGGTGTCATGTGGGCTATGGTGCTATGGTGCTATGGTGCTATGGTGCTATGGTGCTATGGTGGCTGTGGACTTGGTGCATGTGGCTATGGTGGGCTCCTGGTGCATGGTGCATGGCGCTAGTAGCGCTTGGGGCTATGGTGCTTGTGGCTTGTGTTTAATGGTGCTTGTGCTTGGTGCT
Organism: Priapulus caudatus; assembly: GCF_000485595.1. Lineage (NCBI taxonomy): Eukaryota > Metazoa > Priapulida > Priapulimorpha > Priapulimorphida > Priapulidae > Priapulus > Priapulus caudatus. Next base: position 279,045 of record NW_014577169.1, on the reverse strand, counting down.
TGGTGCTATGGTGCATGGTGCTATTGTGCTATGGTGCATGGTTCTATGCTATGCTATGCTTTACCGCCTGAATCGATATGAAATAGCGTATAACTCTAGTCAGGGCAATGATCGCGTTCAATTACGCATCGTGACAGCCCGCGGGCGGACACGGCTGAGTAAGCCATGCATGGTCTGTCGCTAATGCGTGACTAACATCTCCTCGCCAGGTGAGCGCCATCATGATTCAACCATTAAACCTCGTAAACGCCGAGCGTTACGATGGTGGGCGCGTTGTGGATTACAAGTTGAACGGCCAATGGGAGAGAGCTGGAGAGGCTAATGAACGCACCGCGCCCGCACGGCGGCACGCGCTGCACATAGCGGCTGCTGCTGCTGATGTGTGGTGGTGTGCTGCTGCTGCTGCTGGTGGTGGTGGTGGTGGGCTGCTGCTGCTGCTGCTGCCTGCGCTGCTGTGGTGTTGGTGGGCTGGTGGTGGTGCTGCTGCGCTGGCGCTGCTGCGCTGGCTGGCTGGTGGTGCGTGTGTGCTGCTGCTGCTGTCTGCTGTGTGGTGGTGGCTGCTGGCTGCTGCTGCATGGTGGTGGTGGTGCTGCTGGCTGGCTGCTGCTGTGGTGCGCGGCTGGTGCTGCTGCTGCTGCTGCTTGGCTGGTGTTGGTGGTGGTGTGCTGGTGGTGTCGGTGGTGATATGGTGGTGCAGCTGCTGCTGCTGGTGTGTGGTGGCTGCTGCTGCTGCGGCTGCTGCTGCTGCTGCCTGCTACTGCGGTGGTGGTGGTGGTCGCTATTGGTGGTGGTTGAGTCGTGTGGTGCTGCTTGCTGGCTACTGCTGGCTGCTGCTGCTGTGGGTGCTGCTGCTGCTGCTGCGTGGTGGTGGCTGCTGCTGGGCTGCTGGTGGTGGTGTGGGCTGCTGCTGGCTGACTGCTTGCGTGGTGGTGTGCTTGCTGCTGCTGCTGCTGCTGCTGCTGGTGGTGGTGTGCTATTGTTTTGGTGGTGGTGGTGCTGCTGGTGTTGTTGTCGTTTTTGTTGTTGTTGTTGGGTGGTGGTCGCATGGCATCATGTCCGCTCGACTCGATGTGTCCAACCCGTAAACCGAAGGTGCTGTGGGTGTACTGAAATACACGGCCGCCACGCGTGTCGAATCCGCCCCCCCCCTACCCGCGCTGTTCAGGATTAGCTCAAGTAGGTCTCAGGGGAGAGATAGTGATCGGCTAGATGGCGCATCTAATAGTGTGTTGTGGATGACTAGAAATCAGATTAAGCGGCCCCCCGCCCTAAACCCTAACGCCCTAAATCCTTAACCTAACCGCTAACCTAAGTCGTAAAATAAAAGACAAAATTAGCCAAAAATAATAAAAATAAATAAGAGACAAAATTAGCCAATCAGAGCCGTCCCCTAGCGGATCACTATCTCGCCCTTGTGCAAAATTTCATAACTCCGTATCATGGTGTACTATATACGCGACTACGACTACACGGACCGACGCGTCTGAGCGCAGCTGCCGCACGCCGTCCGAAAATACAACCTCTACATATCCTTTCTCCTTTCCAATCTTTATCGTCGCGCCCAAGAAGATGAACCTTCTCGCAGATTGCGATTATCTCGTCGTGGGGGGGGGGGGCTGACCAGTATTACAAGCAGACAGACGTATAGGCAGACGTAATCGAAGCGGAATTTGACTCGAGATATCGATGGCCGCTGGGTAGTCGATGTCGTCTGCTGTGATCACGTTTAGCTGTATGACAGAATACATAGATAACTTCTAATAAGTCAAGATACATAGATAACTTCTAATACGTCAGGATACATAGATAACTTCTAATACGTCAGAATACATAGATAAATTCTAATACGTCAGGATACATAGATAACTTCTAATACGTCAGGATACATAGATAACTTCTAATACGTCAGGATACATAGATAACTTCTAATACGTCAGAATACATAGATAACTTCTAATACGTCAGGATACATAGATAACTTCTAATACGTCAGAATACATAGATAACTTCTAATACGTCAGGATACATAGATAACTTCTAATACGTCAGAATACATAGATAACTTCTAATACGTCAGGATACATAGATAACTTCTAATACGTCAGGATACA
>NW_014577169.1:267527-276924 GCF_000485595.1 Priapulus caudatus | reverse complement strand
TGTGCTGCCTGGCTGCTGCCTGCTGCTGTGGTTGGTGTGGTGGGTGCTGGGGGTGTGGTGGTGGATATGGTGGTGCACGCGGCTGCTGCTGGTGGTGTGTGCTGCTTGCTGCTGCTGCCTGCTGCTTGCTGGCTGCTGCATACTGGTGGTGGTGAGTGGTGCTAGTTGGTGTGGGTAGTGGTCGGTGGTGCTGCTGCTGCTACTGCTGCCTGCTGCTGCTGGTGGTGGCTGCTGCTGTGCGTCTGGGTGGTGGTGCTGCCTGCTGCTGCTGGTGGTGGTGGTTGGTGCTGCTGCTGCATGCTGCTGCTGGTCGTGTGCGCTGCTGCTGCTTGCTGCTGCTAGCTTGCCCTGCTGGTGGTGTGGTGCTATGGTGGTAGGTGGTGGTGCTGCGGTGTAGTTGTCGTTTTTGTTGTTTGTTTTTGGTGGTGGTGGTCGCAATGCCTCATGTCGCTCGGACTCGGATGTGTCCAAACCCCGTAACGAAGAGTGCTGTGGGTGTCTAGAACCCGGCGCACCGTCGCGATTCGCCACCCCCCCTACCGCCCGCTGTTCAGGGGATAGCTCACGTAAGCGGTCTCAGGGAGAGATAGTGATTCGAACTTAGATGGCGCTTATATTCGTGTATGTTGTGGAATTATAGAAATCAGGTTAACCCTAACCTTAACCTTAATCCTAACCCTACCCTACTCCTATTTAAATAAACAAAATTAGCAAAATAAGAAAAATTAAATGAGACAAAATAGCCAATCGAGCCGGTCCCCTGCGGTTCACTATCTCGCCCATTGTGCAAAATTTCATAACTTCGTTGCATGGTTACTATATACGCGACTAGACTACACGGATCCGACGCGGTCTGGAGCGCAGCTGGCCGCCACGCCGTCCCGAAAAATACACACTCTAATATCCTTTCTCCTTCCAGATCTTTATCGGCGCGCCAAGTAGATGAACCTTCTCGCAGGATTGCGATTATCTCGTCGTGGGGGGGGGGCTGACCAGTATTACAAGCGACAGACGTTGGCAGAAGTAATCGAAGCGGAATTTTGATCGAGTATCGATGGCCGCTGTGGGGTAGTCGAGTGTCGGCGCTGTGATCCGTTTAGCTGTATGACGAATACTAGATAACTTCTATCAGTCAGCATACTAGATACTTCTAATACGTCAGGATCATAGATATAACTTTAATACGTTCCAGATAACATAGATAAATTCTAATACGTCAGGCATACATATGATAACTTCTAATACGTCAGCGTTACTAGATACTTTAATAGTCAGAACATAGATAATCTTCTAATTAGTCAGGATACTAGGATATCTTCTAATCTGTCGGAGATACATGATAACTCTCAATGAGTGGCATACTAGGATAACTCCAACTGACAGGATGCATAGATACTCCACACATAAACAGTGGGGATACGTAGATTAATCAACACTATGAGCAGCATTAGTAACCAGCATGTAATATGGATCCCACACAATATATGTTGATCATTAAATTGTGTGTCTCTTAAGATGCATAGATAACTCCACAGCGATGAACGGTACATAGATAAACTCCAACATGTAAAGGATACATAGTAACTCCACACATGACAGGATACATAGAAACTTTACACATGACAGGTACATTATGATAACTCCGACATGACAGGATACATAGATAATCCACACACATGACAGGATGCAATAGATAACTCACACGTATTGAACGATCATAGATAACTCCACGATCAGTGGTCAGGATACTGTAACTCCACACCGTGAAGGATGCATTAGGACACATCTCCAGCACAGGACAGGAATACATCAAGATTAACTTCACACACAGAAGGATCTGATCACTCACACATGAAGGCATCTAGATAACTCAAGCCTGACATGGATGCCATTAGCATAACTCACCAGACACTGACAGGATACAATAGATAATTCCACACATGACAGGATGAATAGGATAACTCCACACATGACAGGTACACAGTAATCCACACATTGACAGAGATCATTTAGATACTCACGCATGCAGGATACATAGTATAACTCCACACATGACAGGATAGCATAAGCATAACTCCACACCAATGACGGATACATAGATAACTCCCACATGAAGGAGACATAGATACTTCACACATGACAGATACATGGATTACTCCAACATGACAGGAATGCATTAGTAACTCCAACAATGAAGGGCTGGCATAGTACTCCACACTGACAGCGATACATAGATACTCCACACTGACAGGATGCATAGATAAACTCCTACACTGGAAATGGGATAATATAATCAACCTGACAGGATAAAGATAAACTCCACACATGACAGGATGCATAGATGACTCACACGTTGACAGCGATACATAGTAACCCCCACATGACAGATACAGATATCTCCCAACAATGACAGGATACAGTAGATAACTCAACACTACAAAGAGATACATAAGATTAACTCCAGCACATGATCAGGATCACATAGCTAACTCACCATGACAGGATACCTGATAGCTCACAACATGACAGGATAACATAAGATAATCCACACATGAGGATACATAGATACTCCACACATGACAGGATTACATAGATACTACCACCATAGACAAGGATACATTAGATACTCCAACATGACAGGATACATAGATAACTCCACACATGAGGGATCATAAGATAAACTCCACACATGACAGAGTAATAGGTTAACTCCCACACGTGACGGAACATAGATAACTCCACACATGAACAGCGATTACATAGATAACTCGCAATAGACGGATACGATAGATAACTCTACCATGACAGGATACATAGTAACTTCACACATAACGGAAAGATACATAGATAACTCCACACATGACAGGATACATAGATAACTCCACACATGACAGGATGCATAGATAACTCCACACATGACAGGATACATAGATAACTCCACACATGGCAGGATACATAGACAAATCTTCATATGACAGGATGCATCGATAACTCTCCACACGTGACAGGATACATCGATACATCTCCACACGTGACAGGATGCATCGATAAATCTCGTCAATGTAATATTCTACCATGAATTATAATAGATTATGCGAATAGAATATTGTGATATGACGATCGATAACTATGATCGACTGCTAGGACAAATCCATGATGACGTAATTGCCCAGGAGCGTTCGACTATGATTATTTACTATAGCCACAAATGGAATACGACGGTGTGCGTAAAATACAGTTGTCTGCCTACAAAACCAGAAGATTGAATACGAAAGCTAACCGTATACATTATAATACACATGTATATATGACGTGTATATCAGTCAGTCGGTCTACCTATTGTTTTGATTAAGTATCGGTACTGCCGCTAACGTATATTAAAGCCACTATCATCTTTTCCAGATATAGTTGTTCGTTCGACAGGGTAATTAGGTAAGGCAGTCACTTCGCATGCCGGACACATTCAGCATTGTGGTCACCACACGTCTGGGCAGCAATGCGGTGATAGAATAGTGAGGTGATTGAGAATCAACCCGCACTTGACTCGCTCGGCGAGTAAATTCGGCGAGGGAAACGAGAAAGAAGATTAACGATTTGTCGTCCATCCGTCGTCGGTGAACGTAGCCTACCCGCGTGTCGCGTTACTCACGTTCTCCCCTCGCACTACTCACAACGACGAACCAAACTATACGCGGAAAGCCATACCACGCGGTGAAATCCTACCATGCGTGAAACCATACCACGCGTGAAACCCTACCACGCGTGAAATCCTACCACGCGTGAAACCATACCACGTGTGAAATCCTACCATGCGTGAACAACCACGTGTGACTACCAGCGTGGAAACCATACAGCTGAAACCTCCTGTGTGAACCACGCAGTGAACTTACCACCTGCTGAAACTAACGTGGAAACCCTACCACGGCGTTGAAGCCATACCCACGGTGTAAGCCATTCCACGTGTGAACCAGTACCAGTGTGAAACCATACACGCGCGTGAAACCTACCCACGTGTAAAACACATACACGCGTGAAACCCTACAGTGTGCAACGCCTACTTACGCGTGGAACCCTAACACGCGTGAAACCCTACCACGCGTGAAACCCTACACGTGTGAAACCCTACACGCGTGAAACCCTACACGCGTGAAACACTACACGTGTGAAACCATACCCACGCGTGAAACCCTACCACGCATGAAACCCTACACGCGGAAACCCTACACGCGCGTGAACATACCACGTGTGAAACCCTACAACCGCGTGAAACCACGCTACATCTTGCGAAACACCGTGAAAATATAGTATTGAAATCGTGAGACGAACAAGTAAATAATCATGCAGTGAGGAGCTTTAGATTTTGCTTCTGAATAGCTCAGCATTGCGCATGAAACCCAGCTAGAGCTTCCTTTGCCCTCTCCCTTTCCCCTCCCCTCCCCTCTCCCCCCCTCTCCCCTTCCTTCCGACCATCATTAACCACATCATGGTGTTCCCCGCTGCCGCGGGGAGAAAAAACCTGTCGCGCTGTATATATATGTACATAATATACTGTTGCGATAGCTTATAGGCTCGTTTAACATTAATAACCGCCGCTCTAGGTTCGCTGTGATCAGCATAAATAGACGCGTTATCGCTGTTAGTAAGCGGAAACGTGCCGGGACACATGCGCGGACGCGTGCATGCGACACGCGGGCGTGTATGTTGCGGCCACGGGTCTGGGTGTGCGTGCGTGCCGCGTGTCTGTGTGTGTATGTATGTGCGCCTGCCTATCTGCGTGCGTGCACGTATGTTCATGTGGGTACGCGTGTTTGACTTGGTGTGTGTGGCTACGTTGGGTGTGTATACACGTGTGTGCCTGTGTGGCGTACAAGCGCGCGGTTTGCTTTGCGGCACGTGTGTGCGTGCGTGCATGCGTGCGTGCGTGTGTGCGTGCGTGCATGCGTGGCGCGATCATCGTCTCTTGCTCTTCGTGTGTGTGTGTGTGTTGTGTGTGTGTGTGTGTGTGTGTGTGTGTGTGTGTGTGTGTGTGTACGTGTGTGTGTGTGTGTGTGCGTGGTGGTGCGTGCGTGCGTGCGTGCGTGTGAGTGTGATGTGTGTGTGTGTTGGTGTGTGTGTGTGTGTTGTGTGTGCGTGCGTGCGTGTGGTGGGTGGTGTGTGTGTGGCGTGTTGTGGTGTGTGTGTGTTGTGTGGTTGTGTGTGTGTGTGTGTGGTGTGTGGTGCGTGTGTGTGTCGCTGTGCGTGCGTGCCGTTGTGAGTGTGTGTGTGTGTGTGTGTGTGTGTGTGTGTGTGTGTGTGCTGCGCGCGCGTCGTGTGTGTGTGTGTAGTGTAGTGTGTGTGTGTGTGTGGTGGCGTTGTTGCAGGTGTGTGTGTGTGTGTGTGTGTGTGTGTGTGTGTGTGTGTGTGCGTGCGCGCGCCATATGTATTGCAACATGAAGTGAGCGTTATAGTACGTAATAACAACTGCATATATACGTGTAATATTGCCACGCGTAGCTAATAGCCACACGGTAATAACAGTGCATAATGAAACCTACACGTAACAACGACATGGACATGGTCATGGGCATTGCCTCACGTATAACCAGCCACACTGCTGCAGCTACTTACCCAGAACAGCAAGTTAATGACGAACACTGTGTACTTTAGACACCGCATGCATCCGGTCAATCCCATCTTGAACAGCTGTTTTGCGTTGACTCGTTGTATATCTCTCTTTCTGTCGCCCTCGAGTAAATGCTCCTGTCGCGCGTGGAGACAGCGTGATGCTAGCTCACTGTTCGGTCGTACTCGGTTAGGTGTAACGATGCTATGCGGCTAGTGCGCGCGTAATTTCCTTCTGACGTATATCGGCGACAACATTGCTCGTCGCAATCCGTGCGATAGAAGGCATTCGAAATCAGCGGCACCTCCCGTGTCGACTTCACGGCCTTGTAACACGTCACGTGTTGAGCAGTATTATAGCAGCAGCAGCAGCACCATGCAGCAGCAGCAGCAGCAGTAGTAGTAGTAGTAGTAGTAGTAGTAGTAGTAGTAGTAGTAGTAGTTGTTGTTGTTGTTGTAGTAGCAGCAGCAGCAGCAGCAGCTAGACGTAGTAATAGTGTTAGTAGATGTAGCAGAGCACAGTGCTGGCTTCCGCTGCGCGTGTACGAGCGTTCAGCTGTACGCTATCGGTCGGTCGAGATGAGCAGAACGCGCCGAATCTCTGCCGTGAATGCAGCGGCGCGGCGCACGTCTGCTGTGCTGCGCGAGCGTCTGCTTGCACGACTGTGTGTGGGGGGGAGGCAGCAGCCGAAGATGCACGTCCGAGCACACATGCGCCAGGGAACGTCCTGATTGTCTGATCGTCGCTCGTTAGCGGCACTTCCTTCAATCGCGGCAGCCGCACGCATCTGCGGGGAATCTAGGCCTCAGCACATGCGAGCGGAGAGAGGCGGGATGGATGAGGATGCGGAACACGCAGCAGCAGCAGCAGCCGCGATGTAGACTGCCACCGAACGTGGCGCAGCAACGTGGCCGGTTGCATTTCTGTGGCGACCGGTGGCCATCTATATTTCAGTCTCGTCAACTTGCGGATTTTTCCAATAGAGGGCGGACGAGTAAGGGTTGGCGCGGTAACCGGAGGCAGGAAAATAGTACGATGCAATCACCCTACAGATTATACACAGATTTGCCCTGTCGATGTACGTGGTGGACGGACCTGGCCGCGTATCATTCTTATAGAGTACGGGGTATAGCCGTGAATGAAGTCCGAACAGGCGGAGAGATTCTATCATATTAATTACGTAGGTTGTTAATTCAGTACTCTGCACTGTGCGAGTGCAGCCGTCATTTTATTCTGTCGCGCGCACAGTGTTATTGGATTACGCAATATAAGGGGCGAGGTTAGCCGTAATATATCGTTCTGTTATCATGTTTACCTGCGCGTACGCTCTGTTATCATGTTTATCTGCGCGTACGCTCTGTTATCATGTTTACCTGCGCGTACGCTCTGTTATCATGTTTACCTGCGCGTACGCTCTGTTGTCATGTTCACCTGCGCGTACGCTCTGTTATCATGTTTACCTGCGCGTACGCTCTGTTATCATGTTTACCTGTGCGTACGCTCTGTTATCATTTATGGGTTATCTCGTTTATGCTATGTGGCAGCAGTGTTCAGCGGGTAATATTGATTTTCAATAGACAGTATTAGTTTTGATTTCATAAAATGTGACATTGATCTCGCCACAGGTGGTCCATATGATATGCGGGAAAAAAAGGTTTGAACCAGTTGGCAATGAACGTACCAATAACCCACAACTCATTCCTCTGTTTATGTGAATCTTCATAATACGGTTTGCCATATGATACGAAAGATGTCGCGGCTGGTTTGCTAATAAATAGTGAGACGAATGTGTGAAAAGTAGAGAAATATAGCGACGCATATTATTTAGTTCATATCCGAATGCCGTTCGTCCGATGTCGATCTTCATGATAATATTTCTGCGCACGCATGCTCGAAGTTATAGAACTAATGTGATGAGTCATTCTAGATGATTTCCCTGTAATTGTGATCTGTACTCAGACATATGTCTGAACTTTATTTTCCGGTTCAACTCCCATTCAATGTGCAATTGTACGTGCCTGCACGCACATTGCGATACTGATCGAAGTGTATTCGTCCATGAAGCGTAACTTTACCGAGTATATAAAAAGAAACATTATGTGATATAACCGGCTCACGCGTGTTGCGATTGCGTTACTTTCATGTGTTTTTCTCACCACTAGCAGATACCGTAGGCTGAGCAGAGGAATCGAGAAAGGTAGGTGTTCAGCATGCGCGTATCGTTGGCCATCGTCCCCAGTTCGCATCGGGTCATGCTATGAACCTGTACATATTAACGTAAGCTATATATGATGATATGACATTGATCACTGCATATTTAAAATTACGGGTAGTATAGCTCGGTATCAGCAATGAATTTCTGGGTATAATGTCGTTACTAGCAATGAAATACAAAATCGGGTAATCTGTCTATTTTTGTTACAACAATTACACAAATTTTCTAATAAAAACGTATCATTCTTGTTTTAGCACCGAGACTTCTCTTTCCAGTTACCTTTCCTTACTACTCCTACGTATCATTTAATATTTCTTCAAATTCGATGTCAATGTTCAATGTTCTGTATGATGACTACTTATTACCTCGTTGCACAGATTACTGTGATATCAAACGATTCTATTTTTAGTACATCACAAAAATGTAAATCAACAACTAAATTTAACATTTCTTTATTGTTCATTGTTCATGTCTTAAACTGTACACTACATAACATAACTCAAGTTAGGCTAAGTTAACGTAATGTAAGTTTAAAAAATATTTTCGTGTAAGGGTTCTGTAACATAAATGTAGATTTCAAGTACTGTAACGTGAGTATGTAGCTAAACTTAGTCTTGCCATGTTTCATGGCTATTGTAACTTGGTTAGGCTGCAAATTACTCTAACTAAACGCATACACATTCTAACCCTGCATTCCTGGGGCGCGTAGTCAGAAACAAAATTAGTCTTAACATTAGTTTGCACATTAACTTCGACTTGTTTTCACAGAAACATCGTAAAGTTACGAGATAAATCCCAGTAAATTTCCTCTTACCATTACTAGATCGTAGACCGTCTCGTAAATTAAAAAACTAATATGAAAATAACACAATGACTCAAGGAATTACAATCATAGTAATATTACATTTTATATTAATTAGTAAATCATGTTTTTTAATGGAAAACACGTTAGAAGCACTACTTTTATACCTACCGATCGTTTGCCAGAACAAATATGTACAAGTGGCATTTGTTCTCTTGTTTTAGATATTTTGATGAGTCATGACCATAGAAATATATAGAGATACTAGTAAAGTAGTAGTTAGTAGTAGTCTGACTAGAATGTTATTTCTATGGTAATGATACTCGCTTCTTGTGTTGCTGTACAGAATAAATACGTGGGCGTATCGTTTTTTTCCTCAGATATTATTTACATGTGGTTAACCATGATAATAAATTATGCATAAATTGCTGTGATGTACAATAAATGTGTATGAATTAGAGTGTTGTGATCGATTCTCGTCCAATCGCAGCAGCCTTGTGACAGCAAACTATCAAGTTCCTGTTATCGTAGGTTTTCTCATAGCTGCGATACGCTTTTTCTCGTAACATTAACATTAGTCAAAAGTGCGGAAGTCGAAAGTCGAAATCTTAACCTCTACCTTAATAATTTTACTGACAACGGCCCCGGGGTAATATGCTATGTAAGAACAATGATATAATCTATGCCACTGAACCGTGGCTACACCGTGTGTGCGTGCGCGCGCGCGTGTGTGTGTGTGTGTGTGTGTGTGTGTGTGTGTGTGTGTGTGTGTGTGTGT